>NC_072021.1:6370416-6455416 GCF_027791375.1 Indicator indicator
GCAGGTGGAAAGGGACCTGGGGGTACTGGTTGACAGCAGCCTGAACATGAGCCAGCAGTGTGCCCAGGTGGCCAAGAGAGCCAATGGCATCCTGGCCTGCATCTGGCATAGTTTGGCCAGCAGGAGCAGGGAGGTCATTGTACCCCTGTACACAGCACTGGTTAGGCCACACCTTGAGTGCTGTGTCCAGTTCTGGGCCCCTCAGTTTAGGAAAGATGTTGAATTGCTGGAGCATGTCCAGAGAAGGGCAACGAGGCTGGGGAGAGGCCTTGAGCACAGCCCTGTGAGGAGAGGCTGAGGGAGCTGGGGGTGTTTAGCCTGGAGAAGAGGAGGCTCAGGGGAGACCTCATTGCTGTCTACAACTACCTGAAGGGAGGTTGTAGCCAGGAGGGGGTTGGTCTCTTCTCCCAGGCAACCAGCACCAGAACAAGAGGACACAGTCTCAAGCTGTGCCAGGGGAGGTTTAGGCTGGAGGTGAGGTGAAAGTTCTTCACAGAGAGAGTGGTTGGCCATTGGAATGTGCTGCCCAGGGAGGTGGTGGAGTCACCATCCCTGGAGGTGTTCAAGAGGGGATTGGACGTGGCACTTGGTGCCATGGTTTAGATAGTCATGAGGTTTAGGGTGACAGGTTGGACTCGATGATCTTTGAGGTCTCTTCCAGCCTTCTTGATTCTATGATTCTATGATATATTGTTTCCTCAAAACTAAATGAGAAGATATACAAACAAGACTGGGAAGTTTGCAGGCAAAATAAATACTAAGAAGAGACATAGGAAAAGCAGCATCATTGCTTGGGTTTTATTGAATAAAGGTTGAATAATTATTCACTGTGAGAAGAGAGAGATACTTCTGTAAATAACCTCAAAGGTATCCATCATCTCACAGGCATCTAGTCAGTATAAAAGAAATTCTTATTACATAAAATAAGAATAATTTAAAAGGACAAAGTAGAAGCTCATGCTCTATCACCAAACAGACAAACACAGATGATTCATCAACTCTAATTTAAAATCTAAACCTTTTTTATTATTATTTTCCTTGCAGATTTGCAGGTCAGAGCTGAAGAACTGACTGTAAGTTCTTCCTTTGGCTGCTAACATAGGGAAGATCTCATGGTTATGAGACCAAGAATCAGCTCCATAAAATCATAGAATGGTCTGGGTTGGAAGGGACCTCCAAAGGCCATCCAGTCCAACCCCCTCTGCAGTAAGTGGGGGCATCCTCAATCAGAGCAGGTTGCCCAGAGCCCTGTCAAGCCTCATCCTGAATATCTCCAGGGATGGGACCTCAACTACCTCCCTGGGCAACCTGTTCCAGTGTTCCACCACCCTCATGGTAAAGAACTTGTTCCAAATATCCAATATAATAGTCTTATCCAAACTGACAGGTACCAGCATGATATCAGAAATGCAGATATTTAATCAGAAATGCTCTGTTTCTGACATGGGACCTTCCAGAAAGCTTATTTTCCAATTTTTTTAAGGTGCTTGCAAAGTGGCAGGGGCTGCTGTAAGCTTGCTCTTTTGCAGCACCATGTCCTGGAGGTGATTAGAGCAGCTCAGAAGTCACATCTTCTTGGGTCTCTTGGATGAGTTAGCAACATAGTGTGCAAGTTTGTGTCACTGCTGGCAGTGGAAAACAAAAAAAAAACACAAGTCAAAAGAGGGCAAGGAATCCTTTATATATTTTACCATGTTTTTATCTTGCAAACTGAAGATAGTTTCTAATTTTGATTTTTTTTAAATCTCCTTCTAAATTTGCCTTACTTAGTTTCTGGTCAAATACATTATGTTGGGGATTTGCGGGGGGGGGGTGTTTTGTTTTGGGCTTTTTTTTTTTTTTTGGCATGTGGTTAAAAGGAAAGTAATTGTATGAGAAGGAAAGAAAGAAGTTTGAGCTAAAAATACATTATTTGAAAAAGAAGAGTATTTTTAGTGATAAGGTCTGTGAGTACTCTAGTTCGGCTGCTTTCCTAGGAAATCAGTGGCCAAACATGTCAAGTTATTTCAGTGAGACAGAATCAGGTTGTTTCTGCAGATGGGCAATAAATTATTATGGCACTTTGGATGAGATTTTGACACATGCAGCAACACCTAATTTCAAGAAAAGTTCCATCAAACTGACAGAGAATATACCGGAATTGGTTACTCCCCAGTTCAACTAAATGAGGCTGAATTTAGCTCTTTGTGTTTTAAACTGTAAAATGTGTAGGCTCTCTTAGGCAGCCTCACTCTTACTCTCCCTTTAAGGTGCAATTTTCTGCATTTCACTGTGTGGTGTTACCTTTATTTCTTCATTGTTCTATAAACAGCATCTCTCACAGTGTGTTTTGATCCTTCTGACTATTTCTGTATGACGGTTTATTTACTTCCTATGTCCCCTTCACTCCCATCTTTAAGTTTTTAAAAAGAAAGCTTTTGCCAGCTAAAGGGGAAAAATACCTCTGTCTTCTCTAAGGCATCATTTTTTTCACTGCTTCTACTTTTCCTCTTTGTCTGAGAGGAGAAATAGTAAGTGACTGATGAATCAAAGCATCTTCCCTGCAATGATGTGCATATGAGACAACATTTTAAGTTGCTATTGATCTGCAAATAACTATTCCTGAGCAAACTAGATTTCATCAGTTTCTTTCTAAAAATAAAGCAGGCTTTAAATAGAGTGCAACAAATGAAGTGGTGTCAGACTCAGTTACCCAGCTGAGTTCTTTTCCACAGCAGTTTGGAACTTTGAAATGCTATTTTTGCTTGCTATGGTACTTGTTTATTTTTTGCTTCAAAATAAAATACCTACTTTCTGTTAGTGTGTGTTTTTCAGCTTACATCATGTATTACACCCACATTAAAACTTGATTTGTAAATTGTTTTCTTGTGAAGTCTAAAATAGTAATGAAAGGACTATACTTGAGCAAGGCAAAGTCTAAACTGGATTTTGACTCGTATAAGAACAATCAAAACATATAAGTATGCACACAATAGCAAATGCAATGTAAAGGCAACTAGAATTCCAAGATCTGAGTATTTCTGGATGTCTCTGAGGGAGTTTTCCAGGTTATAGAGATGTGCATTGTGAAGGAATCCCTACAATAAAAACTGCCTTCAAGATCAGCCTTTTTTTTTTCTCCAGACAGAGACTTCAAAACCTACCTTTGTTTAACTTAGTTTGATGCAAATATAAACAGTGGGGGGGGGGGCATGTGGAAAATGCGGTTTCAGTTACATCATACTGAGGTCATGATATTAATAGAGTTCCCAGCCAGACCAATTTGTTTTTATTTACAGCCGGAGACATGGAGATCTGATATACCAAAAGAGGACTTCACCTCTCTGTGAAAGCTGAAAGAGCTAGCTTTGCAACAGGGGAGCAGGATCAGTATAGCAGTTAGCTGCAGCCAGCAGGGAAAATGCAGTTCTACTCCCAATTTAAGCCTGTGTGTAAGTGGAAAAATGTACTGTCAACATGTCAGGGGAAAAGATAAGAGAGTTGTGTCATTAGCCTGCCATATACAAAATGCCACTGTTTGTTTCAGGAGAGGTAGCACTGAGGGAGTGTGTATATACAAAAAGGAAACCTGGCAGAGATCATACACCTTGGATTCATTACTTTGGAGTAGCTGTGCACCGTTACGTACATTACAGATGGTCACTGGCTCTATTAAACAGTAGGTATACTTGAAAAGGGAACGTGCTGGCCTTCAGAGGTTGTCCTATGAGAGGTTCCCCCTCTTTGCCTCTGAGGCAAGCCTTGCCTAGCCTGCAGCTCAGCTTTTGAGGGACTTGTAGTGATGTTTAGGCAAACAGCTTTGTGGCTGCTTATTTTATTACTGTCTGATAATAGACCACTATTGTTTATTGCAGGTGGCTGCCCAGCAGGTGGGAAGTTAAGGAACTGGATGCATGTGTGTTAGGGCAACGGTTTCCCCTTGTTAGGGGAGGTATCCCGTGTGAGAGTGTGTGTGTCTGTGTGTTGCATGGCAGTTAATACAGCAATTATTGCTTCCAGGAACCTCAACAGCAAAATGTTTCCTGCTCTTTGACATTGATAGTAACCAATTTTTTTATTCCTGTTTTGGTGTTTTCATGTTTGTTAGAAAAGAAGCTCTAAGCCTATATTATTTCCTGGAAATTTATTCTCCAGGTTTCAGCAAAGGAAAAAAATAAAACAAACAAACAAACAAAAAAAAAAAACCAAACATTTCAGCACTAAAAGTAAATGTTTTGCATTAAAAAAAATATGTTTAACATTAAATATTCATTTAATAAATATTCAATAACTATTTATTTGTATAAATAAAACATAGACCATGGATTAGGACAAGATAAGCTTTTAGCTTCTGAGAAAAAGAAACTTTTCAAAATGTTTTTTCTCCCTCTTTTTGTTTGGTATTGTTTTGTTTAACCAGTAGAATCCTTTCTCTTGAAAAGATTTGTTGTGGGTTTTTTTTTAATAAGAAACCATATTTCACTGAAAACGAGTGAGGAAGCTGGCATTCCTGCAAATAACTGCCAATATACACACTTTGTTTATGTTCTCTTTTGCAAAATAACCTAGCTCCCCTTTTTCTGTCACTCTGCAGACATTCTTCTGCAAAGTGCTCTAGAATGCTGCAACATGAAAGGGGTTTGAGGAGTCCTGGCAATGCCAAAAAGAACACAAAAAATATCATTAGCATAAAATTTAATTAAGGAATATCCCAAATAAATATACATGAAGCAGGGCTAAAATCTATCATTTTAGACAAGGAGAAACCATCAAAAAGTGCATCAGTGGAGCTTATAAACTCCTGAAAGTAGATAGCTTCTCTCTTTTAATTTGGAAGGAACTTGATACGCTTTCCTCACTACAAAAAGCAAAGGGTAAACAATAGTGTGAGCAGAGAGAGAAGCAGGTAATATGTCAGCTCTTGCAGCATGTACATCACCTAGTGGACATGCTTTGCATACTAAAGGATGGGGATCTATCCTGCTAGTGCGCATTTCCTGCCGCCCTTCTCAAGCACTGGTCCCGGCGCATCTTTCCTCCACATGTGAAGCTGCAAAGCACTTCCAGTTGCTCAGCGGCCACCTGCCCTGGGCCCTCTGGCCAAGCCCCTGTACAGGAGGCAGCACTTCTGTGTCTCTTTGCTTCTTTTCTGTGCAGGACTCAAGGCAGGATTTAGCCTGTACTCCAGTGACACTGGGAGGGGTTTTCTGCAGAAAGTATCCACAATGCTAGCACAGATCCTGCAACAGCCTCCACCCCACTGTCTCCCTCTGGACTGCAGGACCAACGAAAGGTTTGTGAACAGTCTCAAATGAAAACAAAGTGTGGCCCATGCTAACACATAAAAGAGACCTGTAAATTGTTGCAGAAACATGGTTAAAGGAAGGTTCACAAGGTAAAGCTATCAAAGATGAGTTTCCCACTCTATCTGACCATGAATGTTTCCTGTACTGCTCCATCCCGACGCATGCTTGTCAATGAGCACTGCAGCAATCACAGGCAGCCCTGATCCACCTGCCAAGGCCTGATCCAGCTCCAGCAGAAGCAAACAGTGAGATCCTCACGTGCTTCACGGAGGGTGAAGCCAAGCCTTTTGGAAGCGGAAGATGCTTTAATAGAGAGACATCGCTGAAAAAAACAAATATGGACTTAAAGTCTGCAGAGTTTGAGTGAAAAAGTGTCTGTGGAGATTGAGGTCTGGGTGGGAATATGTGACAATGTGTAACACTGCGAGCTGCGAGGCAGTGACAATTAGGAGGGACATGCCTGCCTCTATTTTTAAACAGCGATGAGGTGAGCTGATATAGACATTCTCTTCCAAGAATTTCAGTGCAGATGACTGCCCATAATATAATTATTCACAGCAAAGTGTAAGCCATGTTTCAGCTCTGAACATTTGATCGGTCTCTGTACAATCAAAATATAGTCAGATTTGGACAGCCTTGCAGGATATTTCTGACTTCCATGTGCAACTATACTTTTACCAGCCTTTCTCTCACACAATGTCACACAGTGATACACAGTGTAAATCCTTCATATGTCAAATCAGACATAGCATCTACAGTCTGCAGGAAAAAATCTGCAGGATGTAAAGTTACCAAGCATTTGTGAGGTCTGCTGTGAGGCTGCATTTTTTTTTTCCCTTTCTGAAACATGAATTCATCTTTCAAAGAAGATGTTTATTTTTCTTTTTCCACTAAAACATATCAGCTTTCTCCGGGGAACAAATAGAGAAAAGGAAAAGGTATGTATAAGAGAAGTTTGCAGAAAGCTAGGCTTCAATCATCAGCCTTGCAGTATAATGATAATACTTGATGGTTACAATCTTTTATTATTCAGGAATCATGTCAATTTATTCTCCTCCTGTGACTAGAAAAGTATAGTTGCCATGAAGTAATCTGTATTTACCACTCTCTACTATGCTTCACTTATCTGGGTAGGCTTTGTCCTTACTGGAAGCAGTGGGAACTGATGTACAATGTGAGCCAGGGCTGGGGGTTCGATAGGTGGTTTCTTGTATTTTTCTCTTTGTGGAACGAGAAGACAGAGGTCTTCAAACTTTAATCAATTTGTAGGTAGATATTAAATTGCTAATAGCTCAGACTAGAGTTTCCAGGGATTCTAATGACAGCTGATAGAAATAAAAGCTGATGTTCCTTCCCTATTTCGGAAGATAATACCTAGGAAGTTGATTGATCTTTCAGAGTCAAGGTACATAATGAAGAGGAAGCTCTGAGGGTTTTTTTAAGTGGTAAAGTGAGAATTAGGACTTGGTGTTCAGTCCCTGACACTTCAGCAAAACATACATTGGGACCATCATCAATTCTCTTATTTTTCAGCTCACACATTCAACAATCGGGATGACAGTGTCCCGCCACAAAGGTTTTCAAGCTCAACTAAAGCTTCCAGATCCGCCCTAGGCAAAGGAAGCTTTGTAAAATTTGCCAATTTTACATTATTTTCCAATATTTGACAATACTTTAAAAAAGATTCTCTCATAATTTTGGCTTGGAAATAGACCTCTGTAAATCAGATACCTTTTAAAATTAGAAATAAGCACCAGACTCATGGCTTCTCACCATTTTTGTAAATTGCAATACAGCAGATCAAATCATGTCCTGATTTAGGCTCTGCTGAGCGGAATATACTTCGAGGTAAATTTGACCCTGTGTTGCTTTATGCCAACCAGTTCATTAAAGCTATAAAATTATGTAGAAAAGGTAGAATTATCCAAACCAAAAAACATATTTTCAAAAGCAACCAAATTTTCAAAGCCAGTAACAGAGGAAGATAAATATTGCTATAACTATCTATATAAAAATATATACATGAATGCTTCTCTCCCATTCTGGAAATGCATATGTGCTTATGATAAACACATGGGGTGCTACTTTGCAATCAATAGGTCTGTTTCTGGGCTTAAAATGAGGCATTTGTAAATTTGCAAGATCAGGCCTATAGTATGTGTGAGTACATGTGCACACGTATGTAGAGCAACAAAGACCACATCTTGATTAGAAGTTCTGTCCTGTGCTCATTCTTTTACTTAACATCTGACATGGGGAAAAAATGAAGCTAAATACCTAGGCAGCTCTGATAGTTCCAATCTATTATCTGCAACCTGAAAAAAAAAAACCAAACCAAACTACTTTTTCACTCGATATATGAAGTTGATGTGTTGGGGTTTTTTTTAATCCTGATTTTTTTTTTCTGGTGGAGATGCCTTCTTTATATAGTGTCAACATGACAGCAAGAGTTCTGGTTTGCTGTAGGTTGTATGGCTGACAATAATATTCTCTGAAAAATGTAGAAGGGAGTAACTGGTGACTTGGAATATGTATGGATGCCTACCGACATGATTATGTAATGAAACACGAAGTCAAAGGGTGGCATGCTTCTATTAATTGTAGATGATAGTAATTAATTTTCACTGCAGTTGCGATCATGTAGCTGCTTTCAGAAGAACCCAGAATCCCCTTCCAGAAAAGTGTGAAATTGCATCTGGGTTCTGCAAGCCATGAAAGACTATAATTTAAAAAAAAAAAAAAAAAAAAAAGAGGAGGCCTTCCTCTATACTGTACTTTAGAAAGAGGGGAGAAAAAAAAAAAACAAAGGGAAAAAAGAAAATGATAATTGTTTTCTCTAAGGCTATTATCTAATGCAAAAGCAAACAGTCTGACTGGAAATCAGCTAACAGAAGGGGATTAGAGAGTAGATCTGAGAGTGGCTTGATTTCTAGCACTGCTGTCTCTTCACACAGTGATGAGACACAGGCAGAGCAGCCAGGAGCTCTCCAGATGGCTAGAGAAAGTGTTTGTCTTGGGTTACTGCAGAGCAGTCTGGACTTTTAAAGCCGGGGAAGCATCATTAGGGAGCAAGTTAGATGTCCACACAGTAAAAGCCAGCGAAAGAAAGAAAGAGTAGGCAGGCTGCCCGAGAGGGACCGCGCTCGCCTATTGTTAACATATACTTGACCCCCACTAACCCCCTCACGACACAGATGTCTCCTACCTCTATCACCTCCCACTGCTTTAAGCCCTCCCCCCCTGCACCTGGGTAGCGAGGCCGGGCTGGCTGCCGGCAGTATGCTGCCTGCCGCGCGCGCTGCCTGCTAGCGGGGGAGCCGGGCGCAGCGGCGCGGCCTCACTAGGCTCGGCTCGGCTCGGCTCGGCACCGTA
This sequence comes from Indicator indicator, assembly GCF_027791375.1. Taxonomy (NCBI): domain Eukaryota; kingdom Metazoa; phylum Chordata; class Aves; order Piciformes; family Indicatoridae; genus Indicator; species Indicator indicator. The sequence continues at coordinate 6,379,074 of NC_072021.1, forward strand.
CCGGCGCGGCTTCGCCGGGGGCAGAGCTATACGCTGGATGCCCGGGGACACGCAGAGACCCCGCCACTGACAGCGGCCGCTCCCTGCGCTCCACAGCACGGTTGTCTTGCGGCGGCAGCAACACGGAGAAGGACCTGGGCATTAACTATCTCGACTTGGAGACTTTGCTTTATTTTTGGTTCTTGTCCTTTCCCTTGGAACCAGTAGTCTTTCTTGAGCTGATCCTCCTTTAAAAAAAAAAAAAAAAAGAGCGAGAGAGAGAGGAGGGGGGGGAAGAGCAGCTGGAGTTTCTCTTCAGCTCGTTTTGACTTTTGTGGACGTGGATCATCTGGACTGGGAAGGGAAGCCGCGCTGCGCTGCTCTCCCCCTTCCCACCCCTTCGCCCCTCCAGCAGCCTGGGCTGCCGGCTCTCCCCCGAGCAGGACGGGAACTTTTATTTGCAGCTCGCAGCCCGTGGCGAATGGTGGGAATCTCCGGTCCGTTGCAGTGTGAGTATGGGGCGCGGACAGGGCAGGGCGCGCTGGGGCGGGGGGAGCCCGAGCCCCTTTTCCATTCCCCTTCCTTCTCTCCCGTAGGGTTCGCCTGGCTCCGAGGAACTCCCGTGGCTTTAACCGAGCCCGACGGAGCGGGCTGCAGGGCGAGGTTAGCTCTGCATGCAGCTTCTGATCCGCTGTCCCCGCCTCGCAGATTCGCGCCCCGAATATTTCTCGAGAGCCCAGAAGCCAAACAACCTGGTTTTGCAGAAAACAACCCTCCCAAGCACGTATTTTTTCAGACCGTTTGGTTTCTGCTGGATTTAGGATTTGCCTCTTTTTTTTCTTCTTCCTCCGTTCCCATATCATAGCTAGCCAACGTGAGTCGGAGTGTCTGAAATATTTCTGGTGGGATTTTCGTTTTGTTTGTTTTATTACGGTCATCGGATTGTGATGTAGCATTGGCAACATCACTTCAGGCTGCTTTGCAAGAAATATTTCAGGCGGTGCACATCGTCTTGAGCTGCACCGCGATCTTGCAAGTACCTCGTTTCCTGAAAGGACAGAGAACGTTAGGAACTGCATTTCCGAAACTACCATACAGTGTAATTGTTTCATCTCGTCAAGCTGAGTTGAGTGGTTTGATTCCATAAATTCGTATCAGACCATCGATAAGAGAGATTAGAAGGATGAAAACCACACTCCCGGCCACTCGGACGAGCCGTTTACTTTTGGCTAGTTCAAGTCCTTTTGTTAGTGCCAAAGTTGCGAGATCGGGCTAAAATTTAGTTTAGGGCAGGGATGGACTTAGCACCCTAGCAGGAGCACTGGTGACTCCATGACACGTTAATTTATAGAGGAGTCTGTGGTGTTACTGTCCCCTTCTCCCAAATGTTGGTGAGAAACTGAAAGTAACTAAGGACGCAGCTCTCAAACCGCTCTTGCTCCAACCAGGGCTAAAATGTGATTTCCTTCAGTTGACTGATTTGAAGGGAAGGGGAGGGTGAAGGTAAGAGGCGCTGGGTCAGCCTCCGCTGCCTGCGTCCGAATCGCAGCCAGAGCTTGGCGCCGCAGGACCGCCTGCCCGGCCGCAGCTGCGGTGGGGAAGGGCCGCCTGGAACCCCGTCCGGTTTCTTAGGTGAAGCAGCGTCGGGTCTCCAGATCCGCACGCAGCAGGCTCTGCCAGTCACCCCCTGGTACGTCTGCCCTGCCCTTAGTCACAGCAAGGGCAGGAGCTGTCGCGCAGGCTCCTGGCGGTGCCGTCTTGGAGCCGGCAGCTGCTGCCCGCAGGACGCTCGGCGCGGCCAGGAGCGGCTCAGCCCGCGGCAGCCAGCCTGCGGCAACGAGCCTGCCTTCCCTCCGCAGCTGCTCGCATTCTCCCTGCCAAGCGCGGCAGGGCTAGACGCGCCTGCCTTGACGCTGCCGGAACGTCTCCAAGGTGCACTTGCACGGTGCGTTGTGTACAGCTGCGGGTTCGCCTTTGCAGGCAGAGCAGGACGGGTGACGGGCACAGGCATGGCATAGCAGGGGCTGGGCAAAAAGAGGCATGGACCTCTCAAACGCTGGCAGCGGGAGCTGCTGTGCTGTCCGAACACTGCAAGTGCCAAGCGTTTGGCTATAGGCATAGCCCTGACAGACTAGAAGGATGTCTTCTGAGTCTTGGTATGTATGTACAGCCAGGCGTTTCCTCCAGCAAATATTCTTGTGCTTAATGTAACGCTGACCCCTTTAACTTTTAACATCGCTTCCCCTAATTAATCTGTTCAGGCCCCAGACTTAAATGGCTGTCCACAGCTGCTGCAAATTGATTTATCCCCTGATGGTGCTCCGAGTTGCTGACCAAAGCAGGATTTTTTTTTTTCCCCTCCTCTTCCCCATTTTTGGTCTACTAATCTGTTTTGACTTACTTCCTACTTACAGTAATGCTTTGCATGCTTTTTGAAGGACTTGGAAAATATTTTCTTTTGACATGTAGCTAGAAACATAATTATTGTATTTGTAAACACAATATGTTAGGGCTAAGAGAGAATATAATTTATTTAATTATGCTCTTGTAGCCTTACATTTCCTTCTCCATTTCTGCATCCTGACAGATGCGATGCAAAGTTTAAATAAGCAACTTTGTTAACGGTAGTTTGAGGCGTGAAAGACATTTTTAGACTTGGATTCTATTGTCCAGGTTTTCTGTTCTGCTTTTCTGTTAACGGTTTAGTGAATTCGCATAGCCGAGAGGATTGAAACTGGTTTCTAGTGCTTGTTAAAGATGATGCTTGACCTTTCCATGAGAAGTCTGAAAACCTCATCCAGTTTGTTCTGGGCTGATTTCCTTAGGAAATCCAGTATGATCAGGGAATTTCCTTCATCGCGGCTGAATGTTAAAAAAGTGAGTCTATCTTGTTTATACACCCTGGTTTTAGCATTAGGTGTTTCTGTGGCTCCTCGTCGGTAGGAAAAAACAGTAAAGATATGACTATGGCTTATTCATAACGGTACAGTCTGTGAAAACACGAAGTTGGCTTTGAAGGCTTTGTTAGGTGTGAGATAGATACAGTGTAGCCTCCCTGTAGAGGTTTTTAATTAGGAAGTTACACTTTATTTGATAATTGGCAACTTTTTTTAACGTCAGTTTTATCCTAGCTGGACCCTTAATATAATTGCCTGCACTTTCAATTTATGATCCATTTTTCTTTGCTGTCATGGGAAACTCAACCATGCAACAGCATAAGAAAACCCCAGACCCCACCAAAAACCCAACCCACCCTTAAATCTGTTGATGTCTCTGGCAAACTGGAGCCAGGCGGAGGCGTACAGGAGATGATGGCAGGACTTCTTCCTTCGGCCCCGCGTTTGCAGGAGGGTGAGCGGCTGGGTTGAACATGCTGTAGGAGACAAGAACCATTCTGTTTGTAATGGAATGCAGACAGCAGTGTTAGGTCACTGCTTCCTGGCAACTGCTGCACAAGTTGTTTTTCTTCAAAGGCTTTGAGCTTTTAAATAGTTTCCAAAATCTTTTTAAGTAAAACGTTGCCTTCTACCATTTTTGACCACCTTAATGTTAACTCGTTTCGTGCCCAAATAATGGACCAGTAAAACATCACACAGTGTCTCTCATCTGTATACGCTTAACACTCTGTATGCCTGTGTGCACATGGAGTTTTATACTGGAAGTATTGTTATAGAATAATGGGGAGAAAAATAGCTCCACCTGGAGTGCTGGCTAGTGGCTAGTCGGTTCAGGACATTCTTCCCTGTCAAATCCTGTTTCTCACTTCTCTGAAATGAACTTCAGACGACAGGCGTTGAATGTGAAGCTCACTTCACTGAGGTACTGTGCAGACTGCAAACTCCTCGTTGACAGACACTTTGGGTGAAATGGGCATCTGCTTTGAGGTTGATGGGAGAAAGGGCTTACTTACAATTGTCATTTTCATCTTTGAAATCCACTTGCCACAGTCCATTACCATTAAATCTTTAGCTAATTGCATAAGGATATTAGTATATTACTATTGCAGGAGCTTCAGATATTTTGGACTGGGGGGCTAGGGACAAGAGCTTGGTTCTTTGTTCTGTAGAAACTTAAGTTGCATAAAAAGATCAAGAAGCCTTATCAGCTGAAATAAAACTTGACTTTTGTGTTGTGAAGGGGTTATTTCTCGTGTTTGGCTAAAGAAATGTAAAAAGAAAATGATTATTGAATACATTAAGAAGACTTTGATCTGTGTAGTCAGTAGCAGACAGCTCTTTTTCATACAGCCTTTAATAGCAACCTATAATATTTATAAAAGTTCAAACTGACACTGGATTTAGCATAAGTAGAGAGAGTGTAAATTCTTAAAGCATTGGCTTCCAGATTCCATTTTCTCCATCTTCTTTCACGTGAAAGACCTATAACAGTTAGTTTCAAAACTGAACTTCTAGTGTAAAGGGTCTTGATTTTCAACATAGATGTTCCTTTGTAAAGAACTGCTTTAAAATCACAGTTGCCATGTTCTTATTTACTATAAACTTGATTAATATATTGTAGCATAAAGACATCAGGAAGTAGTATACTGTGTGGTTTTGTGGATAAGGAAAAATGCTCAGCAGATGTAAAATTAAAGTCCCTTTAAAAGGCTTTTTTTTTTTTTTTCCCACCAAAAAATTATTTTCATCTAAAAGACATTGACTTCCATCTTCTTCTTTTTTTTTTTCCTGCCATTGATATGAAAGTTTCTAAATAACATTTAGAGAACAGTGGACATTTTATTAAAGTAAACATTAGTTCAGCATAATGGAGGTAATTGTAAGTGATAAGAGCAGAGCAGGTTATCTGTGTGTTGTTTAAACAGAAGGAGCTATTTTGCACCATTTCCAGTAGCCATCTGTAGAGGAGAAGGGTTTGCACCTGTCTGTCCACACTAATTATAGATTAGGTCCAAAGAAATGAAATTTGAGTAGGCTTTCTCTTAATGAAATCCGTAGTGATTTTATTGTAAATGTGTTTTGTGTACAGACGGTGATGGTTAGGCTGGGAGTAAAATAAATTGCTGTATGGCTGTCATGTACTTGCAGTTGTAAAGCAGGATCTTGCTGCATTAACAAAGGTGCTGAATAAAAATGCAGTGCTCCATTTAAGTCCTAGGCTTCAGTGATGGCTTTAGCTAGGCTTAGTCGAAAAGGTTCCTTGTAAGCACAGTCTTTTAGGGGTATGCTTCAGGGTAAACATCTCGGTTACCATCACTACTTTTATGTCAAGGTGGTCCTTTGGCTGAAATATTATTAGGTAGAAATGGTTCCTTGTTAAATGTGTACACACATACGTGCAGGATGTGTCACAAGTAGTTTCTCTGGTTTAACACTGTATTGCTGGGGAAAAAAAAGTGGAAAGAGTGGGAAATGCATTCTACAGTAAAAGGTCACATGAATTTCTACCACATCTGTTTACAGTAATTATGAACATAATTAACATAAGAATTACAAGTGAAGTAATGACAAGCTGAGCGATGAGATATTATGCCATAATGGTCATATGTTGGAATTCTCACATTATAGCACACTAGAATTCACATATTCAATGCAAGAAAGAAAATGTTAGATTTTTTTATCTGTTTTAATGCTTCAAAACTTATCTGCCTGGGGCAGACGGACTTCATGCTTTATAGGAAGGTAACCCATTATTAAGAGAGAGTCAGTTGAAATTAAGATTTCTAGCCTGCAGCTTGGACTTTGACACAGCTGTGCTTATGGAACACCACTTCTGTTCCACATTTATACTCTGATTGTATTTATTTTGTTAACACACATTGCTTTATTTGAAAATGTGAGTGTTTTTGCAGCAAACCGTTTACATTAGGAAGGAACCTGGATTAGTTTTGCTTTAGAGAATTGTGATACGAGCAGTAAAAGTGCTTGTGGGAATGGCCAACATAGACACAAGACACACATGGTGGCTCTGCAAGATGAGAATTTGATGGATCCTAAATTGGTTCATGAATTGATAAGTACGTATTTCAAGGAAAAAAAAAATCTGTAAAAAAAATCCTTATAAAGAGCAATGTTGTACATAAGATTTTGAAGGAACATATGCAGAGAGAAAGCTCTGTGGTGCCTTGCAGGTTGAATGAATTAAAGACACTTTTCCTTAGAAATGCATAGAACATACCATTAAGTTTAGCAGGGGGAGTTGTGTCTAAGGTTTCAAGTGATTTGACTAACTTTTGTAATATGACCTGTCTGATTACCTCTAAATATGGTTGTCACACAACTGACAACTGTGAGGAAGTGGAGGGAGAAGTGGTTCTTCTTCAGAGTAAAAATACTGGCTGGGGAATGCATAGTAAATTTGACATCAGTTTGCTTTAATAAAACAACCCATAGTCTTGATTTTGTGATAGGAAAATTTGTCAAATTGCTGTCTTATTCTAAGGCTAAACATGTAGAGTGGTTTCTGAAAAATAATAATAATAAAAAATTACCTTGTGCTTATGTCTCAGTGATACCAAGAGGTTTTCACATTATTGGATTAGTGGAGGATTTGTGACAGACCCCTTTTTATCTGACATTCATTGCGGTGACATGATTTTCACACAGGCACCCTTCCCCCATCTAGGTTCTGGTTTTCACTTTGGATTATGTGTCAAATTCCTTTTATTTCTTTTCTTGTGGAAAAAAACTGCTGTCTTGGACAAGTGATTTTGGAAGGAATTCTGAGCCAAACAATGCCTGTCTCACTGCAGGATGCTGGCATTGTCCTCATACCAGCTTTTCTGGTGCTCCTCTGCAGATGTGCAATGGGAATGTTTCCTTAACAAATGAATGTTGATTCCTAAGGAGAGGTATTTTAAAAACTTCCACAGCTGAGCGCAGAGTTCACTTGGCAACCTGGTGTTGGTGTAGCCATTCTGCTGGCTGGCTGTGCTCATGGTAGGCAGGCTGGGCTGCTTTGCTGCCTCCCCTCCCTATACCTCATGATAATCTAGTCTCTATGATGAATCCCATCAAAACAAACCCTCTGTTTTCTCAAAAGCTGAACTGTTAAGTGTAGGCAACTACTCTGGCTTATGTTTCAACCTCTAGTGAACGTTGCCACTGCTCATAACAGCAGTGTTGTGTTCAGACTCTTCTGCCACTGGCAAAGCTGTGGGGGTTGGATTAGGTCAGGACTTGGCTGGACCTGGAGCCTGTACATCCCTTGACCATGCTGGACCAGGAAATTTCTGAGCCAGGAACTTTCTGGGCCAGGAGTCATCGTGTTCTGTGGGGGATGAAGGTATGGTCTGTGGAAATGGTGGTGGGTTCAGGTGAGGGAACCCTGGAGAGCCAGTGCTGTGTTCCGCTGGGTCTCTGGAAGGATCTTTGTCCCGGCGACGTTTCGGAGCCGCTTTCAGGGCCGGAGCCGAGTGGGACGTCTACCTGCTCAAGGCAGAAGCACAGAGAAGGGCACGCAGGGAGCCACCGCCTTCTCACCAGGTGGGCGGCGCGGAGGTGGTGCCTCTCCTCATGCCGGGCGCGGTCTCCCCGGGGACCCCGAGCCGCGCCGCGCCGCGCCGCCCCAGCCCCTCTCCTTCACACCCACCGTGCATCCTCCGGCCTCCGTCTGGGCCGCGCTGATACCGTAATCGCCCCGATGCACACCGCCGGCCCTCTCCCCCTGCGCCGGCGGGGCCACGGAGGCGCGATGTGCCGTCCTTGCGCCGCAGATAAGCTGCGAGGCGTGTAAGGCGCACAAAGCCCGGGTCGCGCCGGCGCCTCCCTCTCTGCCTCCGCCGGAAGGTAATCTCCACCCGCGGTTCGGGGAGAGGCAGGCAGGCAGGAGGGGGGACGCTCCTCGCCGCCCCTCGTCGCCCGGCTCCCTTGACTCTGCACAAGTCGATAGGAGCAGGGAGAAGTGAAGATGTAACCTCTTATCTGCCCCACGTAGCGGGCGGGGGATTTACAGGCAGAGATTAGCTGGCAGGGAGAACGGATCTGTCTTTTGTTGTGCGTGGGGCGGCCGCGGCCTGGGCGCTGCCTGCCCCCGCCCCCAGGCCGCGCCGGGGGGAGCAGGGAGGGGCTCGCCCGCCGGGCTCGCCGAGGGGACTGAGGAGATGGCTGGAGAACAATGGGTGCCTGAGAGGACCCTGCTTTAAACGCAGTGGCGGGAGGAGGAGAGAGGCTTGTCTGGGTGTTCCGCGGGACGGGAGGAAGAGGAGCAGAGGGGGCAGGAGAGCGGAGCGGAGTGGCGGCTGGGGCCAAGGTGAAGCACGGAATTCTGTCTCTGCTGGGCTTGGCGCGGCGGTTCGCCTTCCCGCAAGCCAGGCTTTCCTGACTGGGGTGCAGACAGGTCCCGGCGTGCGGGCACCCCCCTGTCAGTGTCGGCGTGGTTTCAATGGAGGCTCCTGGCTTCCAGAATCCCCGCGGAGCATAGCAGCGTGTTTAGGAAAAGTGACACCCACCCCCTCAGCCCCCGTTTTTTTGTTTTGTTTTGGTTGTGTGTGGGTTTGTTGTTTTTTTTTTTTTTTTGGTTTGTTTTGTTTTTTTCTTTTGATGGTGATTTTGTCAGTCCTCACCAGATGAAGATGACTTGCATGCTAAGTGTGTGCACACACGCCGCTTTAGCAGACGGCTTTATCAGCGAGCGTATCTTAAGGCAGCATTGAACAATTACCTCTAAAATGTATTTAAAAGTTTGAAATATTTATATTGTAGTTTCACTTTGTCAGGTGTTTGGACAGATGGATATATAGATATGATCTGGTAACTGAAAGCCTAATTAAAATTTGTTTAAAGCCAGGGGGGCATGTATTCTTGTTGACAGCACCAGATCGATAGGGTAAGACAATAGAGCCCCATTATTTTACTTCCATTGACTGAACATATTGACATTTCAGGTTTGCGATTGCCTCAGTGAGCGTGATGAAACACTGAAATTCACGAACCAACTGTCTAGAGTGGCACATGTATTACTGTATGTCATCTCTGCCTTCAGGTTACCTTATCACTGAAGCAGAATGGTAATGGATGGCAGCAGAGTACTTCAGAAGGGTTAGGGCTCTATCAGTTAAGAAGCTGATGCATAGCGGGCTTCACGAGTATCTTTAATTACACCTAGAATTATGTAAAAGGGAAGATGGTCCTTGTTACCTGCTGCTGTGTTTCAGAGTTTGAAGGCTCAGAAGCTGATATAACAAGGTACTTATGTTTCATATTTTATATACATGATACCGTAAACTTTTGCAGGAGCCCAAGGACCTCTGATTGTGCTGTTTGCATGCTTGCGATGTTTGCCAGTGGCAGCATCTCAACCTGATCTCGACCCCAAGTTCCAAAGCACCTGCTAGACCCTATCTTGGTTTGAAGATTGCAAAGAAAACAACTTTAAAATAAATAAATAAATGCATTTTTAATTTCTCCCTCTTCAGCATGTTCCATTGACAATGCTGAGAGAATTCAATGCAGTGAGACTATAGCAAGTGGTACATATTTACACACACACACACACACACATGTTCTTCCTTAGTATAACCACTGTAAAAAGAAATATCTGCAATATATGTGTATATATATATGTGTACCTATGAATTTACATGATTGCATATAAATGTATAAATGAAGAAGACCCAATGGCTGCAGTATGTACAAGGTGTCTTCATATTTCAAAGGCTTTCAGATCTTCTTTAAAATCTAGCTGACTGTAGAATGAAACTCATCAGGGTTAGGCAGAGATAGAGATTGATATTAATTTAAGGCAGACAAAGAGCTAATATGAAAAAGCCACTAGTGACTTAACTAATTTTTAAAAGTAAGTGTAATGAAAATATAAAACGTGTTCTGAGTGTGCCATCTACTCAGCAATTGTTGCCATCAAGTGGACTGCTGATGCCCTTTAAGATGGTAAAAAGAAAACTAGTCCTTTATACCATTTTCATGAAAATGGTTAGGTTTCTGTTTGATCAGCAGGTGCTGTTGAGATGAAAGCCATGTGTAAATTTTCAGAAGGCCGAAAGTGTCAATTCAGAAAAGGAAAGTGATAAGAGAAAATGCAATCAGTTTTCCTGTTTTCAATTTGTGCAGGATTTGAAGAGCTGTTTTGTTAAACTGCTACATCTGCTCCAATATGAATATTGAACTACTTCCACTAAAAATAACACCCTATAATTTGGAAGCCATTGCAATCTTTTGTTAATGCAAGTGGGTTATTTAAAAAAAAATCTATTCTGAAAAATCTCCTGCCTAATGTGCATTTTTGTTTATTGGCACTTTTATCTTCAGCAGATAAAATGGCATTATGCAATTAGGACCATATCTGTTTGGACTGTAAAAATTGGCACAGGATAGCTGAATGTCACTGTATTGGTAAATGGATTAAACTTGTACTTTTATTTTATTAATAAAGCAAGATTGTAGCTTAAAATGGTGAGTGACTGCTTCCCCATTGCAACAGTACAGCTCTACCTACTACTGAGGACCTTGTGCAAACTGGAGGGTATGCAGTGTGACAGAACATTCTTTGGCTCCTTTCATCCCTGCTATACCTGCAGATCTTAAGTTTAGGCTCATTAAGGACACTTTAGTTAATGGGGCTTTTTGAGTAACTTTTTCTATGGCAAATGGAAGGATTAAATCAGGCTTGAACACATATGTACAAATATACTCTGTATTGTGGGGCTGCTCAATCCAAGTGAGTTTTTATGAACCTGGCAAGCACAGCATTGGTAGAGCATAAATATTCTATCAGAAACATCTCTAGAGAAAATAACAGTATTGCTTTTTAATTAAAAAATATCTAATGAAAAGGGGATGTGTTTGTTCAAATTTTATAAACAAGGATGTGAATGAAAAAATGATAATTTGCTGTTGTATATATAGAGCCTTGTGTGCATAAGAGGAGTAAATGTGCAGGATAAAAGGAGATTTTACTTACTTATTTCAACAGAGAGAATTACCTGATTTTAATATTAGAATGGATTTTGGCTATTGGGTTCTGATCTAGTAGTCAGGAACTGAGTTATTTTTTGGCAGGGATGGGAAAGGACCTTGCTGATGCTTCTGTCTGGTTTTGCAATTGGCTTTGTAAGCTTTTGACCCCCTGAGGGGGACTTTCCTCGGAAAAGATCTACATATCAGAAGTAATTAAAGTTCAATAAACTGAAATTTAAATACAGAATGGATTTTGTGTGAGATGCATGTGTTTGGTAGGCTGACTAGGAGGCTATGGCATGTCTACTTCCGAGTTTCTGTTTCTAAACATACCCGTATGCACACGTGCATAAATTGATGGCGACTGGCAGAGGGATGATTATTTATACAGATTTTATCTGAAAGTCTGCACTCCTGAAACATAACAAAAAGCCTCCCTCCCCAGAAAATTGTTTACATTCTCTGACAGTCACTAGATTCAAATCTTCTAAACATGAAAGTTGTTTCCTTTCCTCAAAACCTTCTTTTCCCCAACAAAGCTAACCCTGTTAAACCTCACCTTCTGTGGGACGTATACATAGCTCTAGACATATGTAGGAGAAGTAAATATTACCAAACCCACGGCCGATGGGGGCAAAATGTCTGTAGCTTTTAAATAGCTTGTGAGAGCTGACAACAGCAGGAGCTGTGCTAGGGAGCCCTACCTCGTCTGACCCGGGGATGTGAGAGCCTTGAGGAGCCTCCTGTTAGTGCTTGATGCCTGCATGGAGCTTTCTGATCACAGATACTGCCAAGGAAATGCTCTGTTGCAGCATGTTAGTGGAAATACTGTGATGCTGTCTACCTGAAGAGATAAGCCAAGGGACTTTCTGATTTGGCCATGGGATTTTTTTTTTTTTTTTTGGAGAGGGGTCGGGGGGTGGGGGTGGGAAATGATATTTTGCTGTTCCTATTGAATAACTGCCATATTTAAAACTCCAGTGGCTGTGAATGGAAATGTGAATATGGAAGGAAATTTTTTCCTGTTCCCTCTCATTTTCTGTAACACATTTTGGGATGCCTGGAAAGGAAGAGCAACCAAGATATTAAAAATATTTCTGAATGCACATGGAGAGTTTAAAAGAAGCTCAGCAACTTGGTTTTGTTTACATGAGGTTTTGGGGCATGTACAATGTGGCAACTTACTTAAGAAATATCTCATTTTAGTCAGAGTAATTTATTGAAACTAGAGGCATTTATTGAAATTATAGCAAAAGCGCAGTCGATTTGTACAGCACTGTACAGCAACACTATTCCTGAATGATCCCATATTGCAACGTGCTGATACAGGATCTCCATGGAACAGTTCATGATCTTTTCCAGTCATTTCAAGAAGGTGTTTGGTTCATTGCAATTTCTCTGTCCATCAAGACAGGTAAAGGATAGTGCTTGTAATAAAGAAAATATCCAAAGTTCATGGAGGATAATAATGGATTGTTTGGGAAATTAGTTTGCAGTCTAGAAAGACAAAAGACTCCACCTAGTGGAGTGGAATTAATCTGCACAGAGTGGCAGATCATAGAATAGATATTATTTATGAAAAGCTGTGTTGGTGCAGTGGGTAAAACCCAGGAATTTTGATGAGCGTCTGGGGAAACAGTTGCATGACCATTACAAATTGTACAAGACCGTAGTTACTTTTGTAGCTCTGGGAGGCTTATGTGTGGCTGCCTTGTTGGATGTTAATGCACAGTTTGCATAAGTAGTAGTCATTATCAATAGCCATTTTCTGTTGTGGTTCCTTTTATTTGGAGACCTACTGGCTACATTTTTTATGACTGCTGATGACCACGCAGGTGCCCTTTTGGATTGTAGCTCAGGTATCGTTGTAAATAACTTGGGAGAAACCCCCCAACAATCCGATCCCCAGAACTTCTTCACCTTTTCCCATAATTATTAATTTTTCAGATTACATTCTCCATGTTTTGTTTCCTTCACTTCTGTAACAGCGGTATCAAGATACTGGTTCTTCATGCTGTCATGGCGTGTTGAGTGAATTTGTGTATGCCTTCTGGTAGTCCCAAGGTTTAACAATCATAGACTCATACAATCAGTCAGGGTTGGAAGGGACCACAAGGATCATCTAGTTCCAACCTCCCTTCCATGGGCAGGGACACCTCACACTAGATCAGGCTGGCTAGAGCCTGATGCTTCATAACAATCTCTGTTACGAAGCATCAGATTATGTAGGGTTTTGTACTTGTGCTTTGCTTTCCTATTGGTTTGGTCATGTGTTACTGGGATGTAATACAATGAATTTCAAAGCTGGGATGTGAATGAACACCCAGCTTGAGCAGAAAAGATACTGCCCTAAAATCCTCCTGGAAAATTCACCCCAACTTTGAATCACACGTGTTAGACAAACTCAGGAAGAGAGCTGCCCCAGACGGGCTCAGGCTTTGACAGAGAGGATGAGACTATTGCCAGAAAACAGGGTGATTAGGATGCAACAAAGGAGACAGAATGATGCTGCTGCAAAGGGTATTTGGGAAGAGTGCTCCAAAGGAGTGCTTTCAGTGGCATCCAGGTGGGGTTTGTTGCCAGAGCCATTACAGCATAGTGGTGCCAGAGAAGGCTGCCAAGAAATTTAGGGATAATGGCACCTGTGGGTGTGCTTTAAATGGATGGTAGTGCCAGGCTGATTTTTTTATTTTATTTTAATGGTGGCATTGCTGAAAGTATTTAAGGCTAGTATTATAGAAAGGGGTTTAGTGAGTGAAGTCACTGAGTTCTAGGAACCATTAAGCAAAAGCTGTTTCATGACTCTACTATTTATTATTTTTAAAGCTTGTTGGCAAACCACTTAATGCTGGAAAAGCATCCTGCAACCTGTATTCAGGCTGCTGCAGATGAGCAGGGAGACCGTGGTGCTGACCTGAGTAGCCTAGCTTAGTTTCTTAATGTTTCATGTGTTTTTTGTGCATTGTGATAAATTAATGTAACCGCCTGGGTCACCAGAGCTCATAAACACTGAATGAAAGTACTGCAGCTCAGATCTTCCATGGTATTCACATGCCCATTTCCTATTGACAATGGTATTTCTGTTGTCTAAACACCAGCGTGAGGACCTGGATCTTGAGGCTTTCTGTGCTCTTACCTCACTTCTGTGATCCTAGCAGTACTTTGTTGGATTGATTCTGAGGCTTGGATCCCCATACAGATCTAATGACATTACCTTGTGTAAGGTTAAGTGAGCTAGCTCAGGTCTGAACATGGAGTAAGTCATTCTCTTTTAGTTGTAAATGACAGACTTACCTGACAAGAATTCCATGTAAAGGAGAGATAAAGTATATTCCTTCTGTAACTGCACTCTCAGAGCTTTCTATTGAGTCCATGGGGCCAGGATTCTCCAACTTCTGTGTCCCAAGAGCTGTGTTAAACTTGTGTTTAAGCCAGCTACCAGCTCCAAAATTTTCCAGGGCAAGGTACAACTCTAGTAAATAACAGCTACCATAGTTTTAAAGAGTGAAGCAATATATAATTTCCCTTCCACATTTTGAGATTTGTTTGCCCCATCCACTTCACATGGGTAGATTTTGATGTTAACTAACTCTTTCTTTCTGTCTTTCCTTTCTGTCTTTCTGTCTCATTTTGAAGTTCAGGCCTAAATGTCACCCTCTCTTACAGAGCTATTATTGGTTGCTATTGTTTTGATTATCCCATAGCTTCTCTGGGAGGAGAAGGATGGGCAGGACCTCAGTGACACTGCCAAAGCAAGTCATCAGTGTCGGTGTCTGCTCCCCAGGAGGTCACAGGAAGCAGGTGGCTGTGTTAATTGTCCTCACTCCCAACTCTTGTCCTTCCTGAAGGCAATTTAGAAGTGGTCAGGAAGTGTCAGGCCTACTGTGTCCCCCCAGGTTCACTACTTCATGTGTTCATAATAATGTGAGGTATGTGCCAGGCAAGGGAAACTGCGTAGGAATTTTCCTGTGCTTCCCAGGCTCTGTGGCTACCTGGTTAGAAAGGCTCAGTGCCACTGCTGCAAAGTGTTTAGGATTGTATCTGGAATCCAGCATAATAACAAAAGAATTTTATGAAACAAACAAAACCAACCAACCAAAAACTAATGATATTTTCCTAACAGAGTGTCTCTTTCAAGATATTGCTAAAAGTCATAGGTGAGAAAAACCACAAAACCTGACAATGTCTATGAAATACTTCTGGAAATTATGATCCACTTTTAGCTGGTGAAAGGAGGATGGGGAATGTAAATGCGTTTTCTGTTTAGGCCAGTTGGGTTTTTATTGCCTTTGTTGCAACTGCACCACCCCTAGTCTTGGGACCCCTACATGGCACTGACTGCTGTGCTTTAGATGATCTGTTAGGGTCTTACTACTTCAGGTGAGCAGCTTCTTGGCTGACTGCTTGATTTTTTTAACAGAGAGGGCACACAGCATTACAGAATCACAGAATCAGCCAGGTTGGAAGAGACCTCCAAAATCATCAAGTCTAACTGATTACCCAACCCTCTCTAATCAACCAGACCATGGTACCAGGCTTTTCTTAAACACCTCCAGGAACGTCCACCCCACCACCTCCCTGGGCAGCCCATTCCAATGGGCAGTCTCTCTGTGAAGAACTTCTTTCTAAGATCAAGCCTAGACTTCCCCCTGCACAGCTTGAGACTGTGTCCTCTTGTTTTGTTGCTGGTTGCCTGGGAGAGGAGACCAATTCCCACCTGGCTATAACCTCCTTTCAGGCAGTTGTAGAGAGCAATAAGGTCTCCCCTGAGCCTCATCTTCTCCGGGCTAACCACCCCCAGCTCCCTCATTGCAGAGTTACCTCACTGCACGTGTCACAGCCAATGCTGTAAGCCAGATTTTGAACTACCATTGATAGTTCTTTAAGTGTCTTTTGGAATGTATCAGCTCATGTGAGGAAGAAGTTCTTCACCATGAGAGTGGTGAGAGCCTGGAATGGGCTGTCCAGGGAGGTGGTTGAGGCCCCTTCCCTGGAGGTGTTTAAGGCCAGGCTGGATGAGGCTCTGGACAGCCTCATCTAGTGTGGGATGTCCCTGCCCATGGCAGGGGGTTGGAACTGGATGATCCTTGTGGTCCCTTCCAACCCTGACTGATTCTATGATTCTGTGATTCTGTGATTCTATGCTGGATGTGGTGTGATTTAAGTAATATCATGCTAATTATTTGTCTGCCATATGCATTTTGGGCGAAAACACTGAACTGCTCAGGTATGTTCCTGGTTTTGCTGGGGCTACTTGCCTAAATAAGGTGGGCTGCAGGATTATATGGCCAGTGAGTCATGCTGCTTTCTGAATCACTCTTACAAAAATACTAGCCTGAAATGCTAAAAAATAATGAGTACCTTGTACTTGGGCTTGCATGTTATTTAAAGTATAACATTTTAAAGCAGCATATTTCCTAAAGTGTTTGCTTTAAAAGAAACACTTTGCAATTTCACTTCAGAATGGAAAAGGTGTCAGCATTGTGGAAGAATATCTTGATTTTTATCCAGCTATTTGATATTTAAGCTCTCCTCTTTTCAGTGCAAGGAGATCAGCTGACAACAGCAGCATCCAAATCATGTTTGCAGCTGGGCAATTACAGTAGACCCTAAGATCTGCGACTGTCAACCATAAACGCAGATGCCTTCAAAGTTGTGTTTTTCTTCCATGTGGAAGTCGTTGGCATGGAACAGATGCCTTCATTTTGGAGAAACCAACCTCTGTATATAATTGGTTCTCTCTTCTCTTGTCCTCTAGGGACAGACTCTCACAGATGAAATTAGATGAGAAGGGGAAAAAAGACAGAGGCACACACGCTTGCACATGACATGAAGCAGGAGTTTTCAGGATCCCTCTCTGTTTTGTCACATGGAACTGTTTTACAGCTGGAAGATTTCACTCCCATTTTTAGCACTCTACACACATGATGATGTTGCTATATGGAAAAAAAAATGCAAATTTCTATATCTGGCCAGAGTTTATTATTAATCTAGGCACGCTTGCTTAGAACTAAGACAAGCATATCCAGCCTGTTCTACTTTAGTGTTAAATGGTGACTTCTGCATTGCTGATGCTGCAGTCTCAGAAATGTAAAATTAAATGGCAGAAGAGACAAGATGGTTTAAAAAGCTTCTGTTGTAGTGGTGGAATCAAAGTATTTTCATCAAATAGTTTGCTAGTTGTTAACACAGGAAGGAAAAAGCAAGTAGTTGACTTCAAATTTCACCTAGCATTCACATAGGCATTCAATTAAGGAAGCACTTTTAGAGGAACTTCAGCAGAACGCATCTGATGAACACCTGTGCTGAGCTATTGCTGGAGTCTTTTGGTAGGGTACCCAAGAGACTGTCATCTTACTGCAGATACCTAAAATGGGATGATGGTAATGGGACATAAAGGCTCTAAGGGAGAGGGCAAATTACCCATCCTGTGCTCATCAAAGGCTTTGTCACCCTCTCTCCCCTCCAGTGTAACAGTTACCAAATCATTGTGCTTTATGCTAGTTAGTGCTTTCAAAATAAAAGAATACCTGCTTTGGGGTACCTTCACAAAGTCACTGTTGCAGGCAGTTCTGTGTAAAGAGCTGTGGTATTCTTGGGTACAGTGGGTGCTTCCAGGAGGAGGGTACAGGAGGGATCAGGAACTGCTAGGAGGCAAACTACCAGTGCTGGTAGCCAGGTGCCTGGAGGTCTGTCATCTCTGAATGCTTTAGCTTTCTGAAGTTTTATTTCCCAGCTCTTCCTTCCTTTTTCTTTCTTTTCTTTCTTTTTTCTTGCTTTCTTTCTTGCTTGCTTTCTGGCTTACTTTCTTGCTTCCTTGCTTTCTTGCTTTCTTGCTTTCACTTGCTTTCTTGCATTTTCTTTCTTTTTTTTTTTTTTAATATATATTGCAATTTAATGTAACAGTCCAGTTCAATCAGCAGGTATAAAATTTATCTAGGCAAATGTAAATCTTCCATGAATTGTCTGACAAGCTGTAAGAGTGTGGTTGCTTTGAAGATGCTTGTACCAGTGTAAGTAGGTTTTGTTGGCAGCACATTGATGACCTGCATTCTGAACTTGATTTTTGGATTTTAATGGCATTTTACATGAGGAGTTTGCTCCTGCTGAAGTATTTCTATCTTCTAAAAGTTGGGCAGAAGTGTCATCAGCCATGGTGACCTTGTTCTGGGTAGTTGGTAGAATGCCTTTTAGACCTTAATGTAACTGGATCACTGCAGTGGGATGGCCTCCTTTGTTTCCTGTGATACCCACAAGCTATGTGGGTAGAGGGCACTCACAGGGACTTCCAGCAGTTAGAAGGAAGCCTGAGGCAAACTTAGCTTTGAAATGATGACTTTTCAGCTTTTCTGAAGGAGTAAGGGGTATCCTTTGGTGTAGGATTCCAGTCTGATTTGCAGAATGTATCACAACATCATGCTGCATCTGTAAGGAAACATGTATTGAGGACAAAATTTAACTAGATAACTGCTTAGGTGATGAAGGGATTTCTGGCAGTAACTGGGAAGTGCAGTACTGGTTGATTTCTTTTGAGGCTGATCCTGATATTTGTAGTCTTTACATCCTATTAATTCCTTGAAAGATAAGCTGATACAAGAATTACTTGCCAGGGCCAATGGCTCTTCTGAAAATCTTGGCTCGGGTTATATCCCACTTCTCTCCACATATAAGATAAAAGCACTGTAAATATGAGGTTAACTGAATTCAAATAGAAGACTCTCTGGAGTTATTGCATTCCTTAGAAAATAAATACATTTCTCATATGGTTGAGATTGATCAAAAAAGTATTCTGTGTGCCAGTGATTACATTCCCATCTGTGATTAAGGTTTTCTGTCTGCATCTGGTTTTCACATTATATTTCTGTAACAAGAATCCTTTATATGGCAGAGTTCACTCTCTGTATTTTCTATTAGCTGCAGCTTGAACTACTGCACGGATCGCAGATTTACGCATGTGGTTTTCATTACTTCATACCATTGAGAAAAAGTAATATTTGTTTGGGAAAGTATGTTTTTCACAATTTCCATGGTAATACAACATGTTGATCCTTTTTTATAACACTCTTGTAAGGCTACAAATTGTTTGAGGCATTCTGCTTGCAGTGAAGTTCAGTTTTAGACAGCCCTGTGCATGCATTCGAACAACAGCAGCGGTTGACAATTCAGGAGGCAAAAATAAATTTAAGAAGAGATTAGCGTGGAATGGGTATAGCAGAATGCATCCATCACTTTGGAAAATGTGGCAGGTAGAGAAAATGAACGTGGGGCTGAAACAAAGGAAAGAGTAGTAAGTTAAAGTGATGTCTTCATTGTAGACGACAGATGGGTACTGGTTTTTTTTTCTGAGTTACAACATTTTTGTTTTCTTCTTCTTCTTTACAGTAAGAAGTTTAGAAATCTTTTACAAGCCATGAAAAAGGAGTGTGCTGTGAAACAGGCACAAATATTGGATCATTATGTTATATAGAACCATAGAATGGTTTGGGTTGGAAGTGACCTCCAAAGGTCATCTCTACATCATTTAACATATTTGATCATAATTATTTCTAGTGGTCAAATTAGTAAATGTTAGCGAAACATGAATGCATCTTTACAGATGGCTGCTGTGTGCAACTCTGAATCCAAAATATGATGTTCATTTAATGTTCCACTGTAAGTCTATATTTCAGCCAGATTGTCACTTGGTAGAAAACTTCATGCTCTCAGTGTAATTGATGGAGCCACTTGGTCAGCGAGGGGTTTTCAGCTTTGGTAGGGGCATGAGTTTATGGTCATAAAGATCAGATCAAAAAATACCAACAGTTTAGGGACTGTTGTATAAATTTATGGAAATGTGTTATGCAAAACATCTAGACAATGGGAAACCACATGATTCAGGAGAGGGCACAACTGAGAGGTCAAGGTGTTGCTTATATAAGAACATGGTGACAACTTGAGAATTTCATACAAAGTAAAAATCATGTTAGAAAAGTAGCATTACACCCAAGTTGGAGAGTCCCAACCACATTTTGGAGGTTATTTTACAAATGCCAAAGGTGGTTGTGTCATACTGAAAGCTTCACGGTTGGGTTGAGTCCTGCAGTCCCTCCATGCCTCTCGTTTTCACTGGAATCAACAGAATTTTGGCTTGTGTCAGGGCTGTGGGGTAACGTCCGACCACAAACAGGGGAAAGAACTTTGAGTGGTGAACTCCTTTGTTCTGTAATCTTCAACTTGGGAAGGTTTGTTTTGATTTGAGGAGGGTGCTTGTTAGTGGGAAAGATTGCATTTTCTATCACAAACACAAATACAATGTTTTGCAAATGCCCTCAGGCAATACATCTTTGCAGTAAGGTCTAGTCCAGGAGAGGGTTGGGGCTGAGTTTTCTCTTAGATGCATGCAGCTGTGACCAGATCCTTATGCATGCTTAACTTTATGTCCCCAAATACCTGAACAGTGGATTGAAGCATGTATGTAACTATGTGTGCCTGGCTCTGGAAATCCTTCTGCCTTGACATAATTGCAACCCCCTGGAAAGCATATTAATGTCTCGGAAAAACTGACAATGCTGTAATACAGACTGCTGCAAATGACAAAGGGTTTGTGTAACCCAAATAAACAGTTTTGGGAGGTGTTGGAGTGGGAGGGAAATTCCCTTTTCAGAAGTGGGAGAATGATTTGTAAATATATCAACAGCTTTTTGATCTCCCTTTGTTTAAATGTGTTCACTATTGTGACTTACCCAATCCAAATTAGCATAGTGATCTGTAATTGCAAGGTCTCTCTTTTCAGTACCCATGTTCATTTAATAAATAGTTCTCTAGAGCTTCCTTTGAACCAGGTAAAGTATGTAATATTTGATACTATATGAATGTATTTAATTCCAAGCATTTTAACAGAATTAGCTAATAGTGGTTTTCGTGGTAGAATACAGGCTGCCCTTACTTTGCTGCCCTTACTTTGCTGCCCTTTATATGTCGTGAACTGTTTTAAATGAGCAACTTCTGAAACAGCTTTTGTCAAAGAATTAATACAGTTTTAAAGTACTACTTTCTATTAACTAAGAAAATATGGGTAATTTATTCAAAATGATAGCATTTCTGTCTTACCTTTTTATTTAAGACTACTATTATCATGCAAATGAAGGGGTGTGGTGCTTCAAACTGCCTGTGATATGTGCTTCTTTTTTTTTCTTTTTTATTTTTTTCTCTTTTTTTTCCTTTTTTTTTCTCCTTTCTTTTCATTTTTTTTCCCCTTTCTTTTCTTTTTCATTTGTTGTTGTCAATAGAAAAGATTGATCTCTGGGCTGGTGAACATAATATCTGTCCCAGTCAGAAAAGGGAAGAGGAAATTAGCAGAGCGGTTGGTGGAGAATGATATCTGTCAAAAGAAACACTTGGAGAGCACTGAGTTTAGTGATAGGTGACTGCCGGAAAAAAGGGAACTTTGAAATTTGCCAAGGTAAGGAACAGAAAAATATTTGATTTTGCAATGTGCATACCTTTTAGAAGTTATTTTTAGCATCTGTACCTTGCCTTGTAAACTGTAATTAAAAAATAAGTCTGCCTAAATCAATGAAGGTGCTGTCTTCCATTCAGTATCACTGGAGTACAGCAATGCCAATAAAATCCCTCAGTGATGACTTTTCTAAACCTTCCTTAGCTTAAAAGTACATATATGTGAAATTTGTAACTGTGTTTTTTGTGGGTTTGGTGATATATGTGCTCTTTGTGTTGCATGTCAGTGTTACATGGCTGGGCTATGAATATAGTAAGAATGTTCAGTTTCCTGAGCTGTGAATTGGAACAATATTTGCAACTGGGATAAGGGAGAGTTATAATCACTTTGGCAAAATGGTTGTGTTTGTAATTTAGTGGAAGCCTCTGGTAAACTCATTGCATGGGGAATCTGTGAGAAATTTGACTGAGATGAGAATGGATATTTATGCTGTTATGTGCAAAGATTTTTTTCATGCTGGAAAATTCAATATGCTATGGCAGAACAAAATTTCTAGATAACCAACTATCATTCCAGTCTTTACTGTTGCTACCTTTCTTTTTCTCTCAAAATGGTTTCTCTAGATGGCAAGAAGCTACTGAACTGATTTGAAGTGCTTTCCACCACTTGGATACTGTCTTTCTCAGTGCTGGACCATTTTGCCTGTGACATAACTTTGATAGAGAATGGTATCAAAGTAAAAGGAAGAGTATCTAAGTAGTCTAGACTGTGCTCCGGTTAATTTTGCAAGCAACTATGCCTTGATTGTATCACTTGTCACCCAGCCCAAATTGCCAGAGCCCATGCTGCCCTGTTTGTGGGATGTGGAAAGGAGATGAAACCCAGCTGAGAGAGCAGCAGGAGGCTCTGCACATCATGTTGTGGCAAGGGGCTGGTGCTGAGGTTTTGTGCACCACTGTGAACGTGCTTTTTAAAAATTAAATCCTATTAAAAATGAATTTGCATTCTAATTCGACTTCCTAGCTCAGTTTTAAGGAAGTAAATGCTTCTCTGGGACCTTCCTGTACACAGGCAGCACTGGAAAAGAATGGATAATCTTGCAGGGCTGCTTCTTGCATTTTTGATTTACTAATGTAGCAGTGTATAGCTTCTGACTGAGTCTTTTTTTCTACCTACAGTCTGGTTTTTTTAAGTGCTTTTGTAGCTTGTACAGGTGGTTGTTGGTGGGTTTCTTTTGCCATATGGGTTGCCGTAAAGGATTTAGAAAATAAATAAATGTAAAACTAAA
Organism: Indicator indicator; assembly: GCF_027791375.1. Lineage (NCBI taxonomy): Eukaryota > Metazoa > Chordata > Aves > Piciformes > Indicatoridae > Indicator > Indicator indicator. The sequence continues at coordinate 6,401,650 of NC_072021.1, forward strand.
GATTTCATGCCTGAAGCACGCAGCGCTGGCATACTAATGGGAAGCTTATTGTGCTTTATTGCTGTCAGAGCACGTGCAAGATAATGGAAATTTCCTACAACTTAGGAGAAAGGCATGTTTCCTAATAGTATTCATTTTTATAGAAAGAGGGAATTAATATGACTGAAATTCAATTCATCTTTATGAAGTCCAAATGATCTAGTTGTACTACTGAAATATTCATAAATGGGAGGAAACAGCACATGAAGCACTGGGCAAGTCAGGCTGCCGGTATTACCTGGGTGCAGGGACGCCTCTACCATTGTGAAGTTGCTCTGTACCAAATGATTCTCTCACTGTAGCCTTAGACCAAAACACATCCCCAATTTACAGAGGTAATGCTGTTGTATAGTTTTCACCTCGATGATGAGGGTAATCCAAAATTGCTTTGTAGCTCTTTATAGGAGAAGAGTGATCAGTGGCAGCTAGCAATTGTTAGGTCTTTAGATTGGGCATTCTTTGATATTTACTTGAAATCAAGTGACTTGAAATGATGTACCTACATCTGGATGTATGTTTGTCACACATTCAAAAATTATAGTTACAAAGAATCACACAGAATCAGCCAGGCTGGAAGAGACCTCCAAGATTATCAAGTCCACCTGTATTAGTTTTGGGTTAAATTAACGAGGCGGGAATTATAAAATATAGTTATTTTTATTTTTCCCAAAGACCCACCCCAAAACTATGTACAAAACTGATATAATTATTTACAGGTTCTATTGGGTCGTGAATTCTTCCAGGATGCTTGTGGCAATTTTGACACAATTTAGAGAGTTCAGAGACTGGAAAAAGCTATGACACAAATAGCTTCACCCACTTATAAACCAAAGGCCAACCAATAACCCTTAGGAAAATATGATCAGGCCAGGGTTTACTCATGAGGATTAGAGTGGGAATTTGTCAGTTTATAATCCAGTTGGAGGCTCAGGCTTTATCCTAGGGCTCTGGACCAGGCACTCGGAGCAAGGCAGGACACTGGAGATGACAAGGCTTGAAATGAGGAAAGGCTTCAGCAGATGTGAGCAAGGCTTGAGCACAGCAGATTTGAGCAAGGTGGATCTGAGCAAGGGGGATCTGAGGAAGGTGGATCTGAGCAAAGGCGATCTGAGCAGAAGCCAATCTGAGCAAAAAGCCGATTTGAGCAGAAGCCCCTAGACTACCCAGCCACTTGCATATATACAAAATGCCAGAGGTCACCTGGTCCAATGGGGCACCAAAGCTAACATGCAGCCACCCAATGGAAAGTCTTCTGCCAGGATATGACCATAAAAGGCAGAGGCCAGGACCTCGTATCTGGGGCAGCTTTCGTGCTCTGACCCCAGCTGGCATCTTGTTTACCAGACAGGCAAGGGCCTGGCCCCTTTGTTCCTTTTCCCGCCTTGCCCTGTTGTTGTGGCAGGAAGGAGGAGAGAGAAAGGACCTGTCTAGACGTCTTGAGGCCTGTCTGGATTTGTACTGGGCCATGTGTCATGGCCTACCACCACACCACCTGATCACCCAACCCTAACTAATCAACCAGACCATGGCACTAAGTGCCTCATCCAGGTCTGTCTTAAACACCTCCAGGGACGTCGACCCCACCACCTCCCTGGGCAGCCCATTCCAATGGACAATCTATCTTTCTGTGAAGAACTTCTTTCTAAGACCAAGCCTAAACTTCCCCCTGCAAAGCTTGAGACTCTGTCTTCTTGTTCTGTTGCAAGTTGCTTGGGAGAAGAGACCAATCCCCACCTGGCTACAACCTCTTTTCAGGTGGTTGTAAGCAGCAATAAGGTTTTCCCTGAGCCTCATCTTCTCCAGGCTAAACAAGTCTTAAAAGGCCAAGAAATTAGCATTTCTCCACACTGAAACTGGGATGAGTGATTAGAGATGAGGCCAGCACCTCTAGAGCTTGCTGTAATATGGACTTTACTGTGCCCAAGAAGATTTGACTGACTATTTGAAACCAAAATTGAATAAAAAGCAAAATAAAAGAACTTTGAGTCTATCATCTCCTTGAAGCAGCGTCCTCTCGTAGCATTAAGCTACTTTCCTATGCTTATGCTTTTGAGATCTTTTTTTTTTTTCATCCACATCCATCTTTTGCTCTTGCAAACTCTTCCTGGTTTCCTTCTTTATCCTCAAAACAATTGTTTGCTTAGCTGTGTATCTTAAAGAGTACAAATTGAAAGAATAAGCCCCCTTCTAGCACAGCGCAGATGCAGAAGGGGACGAGTGTATTATAGACAGTGAATTGTCATTACACAGCTCACAATCAGATATTCATCTGCTCATGTGGTGCACACCTGTGGTTTGCTGGTGTTGCTCTTGATTGGAGTGCGAGAGAGTTTAATGAAAAACAAAGCCGGGCTGATAAGAAGAGACTCCAGGGCACACGTAGGTTACTTCACACATAGTAAGAAAGCGAAATCTGAAATACTCTGGTTTGGAGAGAATGCCTCCTGATGAGGGAGTGTGCTTGGGTGCAATGGAACCCTGGGATCTGCTCCTTGCTGCCTTGCAAATAAAGCATTTTTCTCTGTAGGTCAGGTTGACTTGGACCAGTTGAGAGCACTGGCTGATTTCTCTAGTTTACTTTCTGAGTAAGAGTATCCTGGGCAGGAATCCAGGTTTTGAAGTACAAAGAAAATAATCCATAATCTATATAAAATACTGGTGGATGGGGAAGAGAGGAAATTTGCAGGAGAATAACAGAGTTTGAGAACAATTGTGTTAAAAGTAGAATGTAAGGGGAGTGTGTGTGTGACATTAGTATTTATTTTAATTTGAAAATACAGTGTTTGAAACATTGGAGGTGAGCAGAGGACAAGCTCTCACAATATGATATATTTATTAGTAAACTGAAACCAAACACTCCAGCTAAAGCTGAAGTTCCTTTTTTCAAAGTGATTTGTTTTCTTTCTCCTCAGTTTGCAGAGTTTGGGTTCTTTCTCTCTTTTTCTTTTTTCCTTTTTTTCCCTTTTTTTCTTCTTTGCCCCCCCACTTTTGGTTATGTGCTGTGACTCTGATAACATTAATGGGCTTTGCCCCACATGGAGCAGCAAGTGTATTGTAGCAGTGCTCATTGATCCCAGGTCAGTGTGATGCGTGAAATCAATTTATTTGAATCTCTTTGCCTGTATAGGAATTTGGCAGCATGCCAGTTGTTTTCATTTAATGTTCTTTGTGTTGAACACAGGCAAGCAGGCATGCTTTTGTACTACTCTTTCTCCTGGGCTCTTCTCTTTTCAGCCAGTATTCTATTCTGTGGATTTTTTAGAAAGAAATAGGAATATGTTACCTTTTTCTTTAAAAAAAATTGTTTAAATAGCCTTTAAACAGCATAGAAAGTAGGTCTGTCATAGAGCAGCAGTCTGTGTAGGGTTTTCACTGTGTACAGGTGGTAACACCTTCCTTTTCTTGTTTCCTAAATTTGGGGGGAAAGAGAGAGAAAACACTGGTCTGTTTTTCTTAAGCTGGATCCTGTGATTTCTGCCCTCTTGGAAGACAAAATACTCCTCAATAACAATTAAATCAGGATAATTTTCTTTCTTAATAAATCTATGTCTGGTAGTTCGTTAGGTGAATAGGAAACTCTTTTCAAGATCTTTTTGATTCTGAGTGATGACCTTAGCCGAAGTATTCGTGTGGGAATTCCTTGCCTCATCTTTCTGTCTAATATTTTGGGTGTCTGGCTGAAGGATAGCTACCCCAAAATACTCATTTCTTGCCTTTCCCCCTTCTTTTTATGAGCAAGCAGCAAGGCGTGTGGAACAGAGCAAGTAATTTAGCCATTCTTAAATGGAAAAGAAAAAAAAAAACGAAAAAGAAAAAACCCCAGGGCTAGGCTGGAGTAGGTATTTCCAGGAGGCTTTGTTGCAGCGCTCGGTGTGGGCCCTCTCGGTGCTCGAGGCGGTTCGTGCGGAAGTCGATCAGCAGAGCCGCGGAGCCGCGGCGCAGGGGTCAAACTGGTACACATCAGCCCCGTTTCCTTGTTTAATTACCTGAAGAGCAAAACATGCAGGCTGGGAGTGTGTGAAAGCCCAGTATCTCGAGCAGCAGTTTGCTGCTCTGACATCCTGCAAGGCCAGCCCCGTCTGCCCGCACACGTCAGGGCCGGTTCCTGACAGCAGGCTATCTCTGCCGGGCCTGGGTTCCTTCCATTCAGGAGGCATTGTGTGGAACAGGGTTTGGTCAGGAATTTGAGGTTCCTGCCGGTTCTTCCAGCCCAGACAACCTTGTGACAGATAGGCCTGATTTTTTTTTTTTAATTTATTTTAAAGAATAATAATGAAACAAAAATTTGGCCCTTTTTAGTCTTTTGGCATTGGTATAACACTGACTGAAACAAAACAGGTTAACTCTTTTGCTTCTGAATTTGTGGCTTTCCCCTTTTGCTATATTCTTTCTCCCCTTGCTCAACCTCTTATTTTCAGAGGTAAAATCTTCTGAGAAGTTAAGCTCTTTCAGGTGGAGTTTGTGCTATGCAGCAAATAAACATTTGAAAATGTTGGTTATTTGTGTAATGATCATTAACATAATCATCATTCTTGGCATTTTAAGTTTTTAATTTTCAGCATGCTTGGCAAGGTTATTTATCCCATGGATTCAAAGCGAGCCAGTGTTTGTTCTGGCATGGCCAGTTAAACCAGTGGTGGCAGCTGTCAGTGCTTCCATTCACACTATCCATGTGATTTTTTTAGACGTTCAGTTTGGTGTTACAACTTAAAATGCTGGGACAGTGTCAGTTTGTGGTCCTTGCTTGTTGTAGATGCTGCTTATCAAGGTCATCCCACTGGCCACCGGCCACCGGCTGAGGGTGTGGGTGTATGAGGCAGGCTCAGGCTTGTAGATGGAAAGTGTTCATCAGCATGTGAAGCTCAGGCTTATACCTGAAAGATATTAATTTAGTTCATTTGGTTAAAAGTCTTGAATACTTCGGTTTTACTTGTGAGGACTTAAGTATGACTTCCTGTTTGAATGATAAATGAAGATTATGGCTCTTATTTAGATAATTTTGATACTTTATTTTAAAGCACAGCGCTGATCATAGTTGTAGTGGTAGAACTTAAGGTCACAAGGCACAAGTAGTTGAGGGAGGGAACATAACTAAATGGCTTTGCAGCAAAAATGAGTGTAGCATGTGACTGTTGCCTTTTATTGTGGTGGGCAGAAGTTGGTCCAAGAAAGATATTTGTGCAGAAGGAGAGCTGAAAGGTAATAAGATTTCATTTTCTTGTATGCTGAAGGTTTTCAGTCCGGTCTGTACAGTTGTACCTGCAGTCTTGGAGGACATTTTGGGTACTTGATGAGACTTTTGAGCAGTAACTTGTATTCTCCCTGCTTATACTGCATTAAGATTTTGTAATACAGATTTAAGGATGTACTTTTCTTCTTGTATGCAAACAGTACGAGGAAAAGGTTCTGGGGACCCTTCATTAATAGAGGATAGCCTTCAGTGGGCATATGCAGCTGGGAGTCAATGATAGTGCAGTGGGACCAGAAGAGTCATTATGATCTATTATGCCACTAATCCTCTAAGAAGGATTTGCAGGGGATGGTGCAACAAAAGAGCTGTTACAGTGTATCAGATCAATAATTGTGATCTAATAAACTCTTAAATATGTACATAATCCATCACCTTTAGAATCAGACCCCCTTCTTCATTATGAACTCTTTAGACTACTCTGGTGTAAAGGTACCTTGAAGTAAAAGTGAATTACTTAGGTAGGTTTAAATATCTTTTATCCCTTCATACTGTAAAGAAGCCATGGTTTAAATGAGCATTGCTTGTAACTATAGGATTCCAAAGGGACGGTTTATGCCCTGTGATCGGTGCCATGTTCCCATGTGATTTGTACACGTAAAGGAAATTTTGTATCTGTATAAAACTGCTGTTAGTTAAACATTTGCAAGTCCCTCCTTGCAGTGTTTGACATGCCCTTGTGATTTTGCAGAGTTTATAATCTAATGCACTGTCCATGACCTCTACCTAACCAGTGTCCACCTCAACCAGCAGCATAGTAAAAGGAAGTTCTCTGTGGACATGTGGTGACAATAATAACCACACTGTCTTTCCTTCTTCCCATCAAGCGTCTAGCGTGTCTCTGAAAATGGCAGGAAATTACGGCCTTTAATCTATGGTTGCTACCTCAAAAATGCCTCAGAAATAATGGGTTTAAATAATCATTCTGTTTGAAAAAGTACCTATCTGAGGCACCTCTGCAAGTCTCTGTTGTGAATGTCTTACTTAAGGAGAGTTCTCACGGGCTTTATTAAAACTGGCACCTTGTATTATGCCCAAACACTTAGTGCTGCCCTTTGCAGATGTTCTCCTAGTATGAAGTGGTGTAATTTGCTCTTGGTATGAAATTCCACTTCATAATCACCTCTGCATTCTTCTGCTTCTCTTCTAAATGGCTACAATGAAGCACCATGTGGAGTCAAACATAGTTAGATAAAAATGAAACAATATTTAAAGGCCCATGTTCCTCAAGGCTCCTCCCCTTTCCAAAAGAAACAGAAATTCTCTGTCTTAATTTTCCTTAGCTATGATGGGATTTGTCTGGGTCAGGCAAAAAGCACAAAGCTTGTGTCAACACATTATGCTTTCAGGGAGCACGGTGTGCTCCTCCAATTGCACTTTACTCAGTTTTGTAGTGGAAACCAAACTGTCATGGTGATTGTTCCTCGGTATTAGAGTGCTGGTGGTTGACCTTTCACTTATGTGTTAATTGTGGGTAATATTTTATGGCAGTACATACAGCTTCATATTCTGGAACTTCTAGCTTTCGGGCTTAGCAGAGATGGGAGAGGATCAATGTCCAAAGCATCAGGAGCAGAGAGATAAGTCATGTAGTGGATTGGAGAAGGGAGGTGTGTAGCAGGGTGAGGTGGCCCCAGAATCAAGAATGTAGGAGTAAACATAATGGCAGAGAGAAGACAGAGGGTACTAAATGGAAAAGTGAGAGAAAAATATGATGTGTGGAAAGGAAAAATTTCTTTGACTAAAACCAGTACCTTCCTTTGTCACTCACAAATAATAATGCATTTCCATCACCTAGGGTGAAATGAGCCTGTGCACTGATTCTGCTGTGTTTTGAGACACTGTACTGCATTAGAGCAGTTCACTTCGTAACATTGCTTTGCCATTTTAACAATTATTACAGGGTCTGCCAGTGGGTTGTCCTATTATAACTGTGAGAGGACTCATCCATAACCACTTTTCTGTTAGGACTTAGTTCTCATCATGTAAAAAGATGCCCCCTGCCTTTATGTCATTAGACTTTCTCATTCATCAGGAAAAGCGAAAGGAGTTGATGAGGAAAGTGGCTTTCTCACCTGGTTCTGGAAAGCAAATACTTTCAATGGGGAAATGATGCTTTGCTGTCCTAGATGTGCTCAGATATTTATTTACAGTCCTCATTCATGGCACTCTTGAAATTGCACAGTAGTTGGCAGATATCATACTAAAATAAAAGCATTAATAGCAAACGCTAACATGCTGTACAATGGCACAGCAACAATAGCTTTGTATCCCAGCCCCTTTGAACAAAGCTTTTGTACCACTCTAAATGTAGCAAATGAGTACAAATTGATCAATACATGACAAAATGGTGAAGAAGGCGGGTCAAGAGGTAAGAATATTTCCACAGAAAACATTTCTTCCCTTGTTGCTAATGGCAGAATGAGCACAAATGGGTTTTGTCTTGCTGTGTATGTGCTCCACCTGGTGGATTTTCCTGAAAGTGGTTTTAATCCTTGCTAATAAGGGGAAGCTGGCTTTAATTAGGTCTGAAACAGTAAGAAGACTGAAGGCAATTTTTGGAGTAGCAATAGCACTGCAGAAGGCAGATTTGGGGAAAGAAAGCATTAAAATTTGATCATTTCTCTTGGCCACTACTTGGTCTATGAAAGCTTGGCACTCTGAATCAATTAATGATAATAGTTTACTCCCGACTCATCTAGAGATTAATAATTAAGAAGTCCAAATCTATGGCTTGTGGGGTTAGATGTGATCAGTGAAAGCCAGGATTTGCTATGGTTTCGCCTCCAATTTGTGAGCCCTGGTGGTGAGCAGCAGTGCTATTGAAGAGGAGAGATCCTGGGCTGAAGTGTTGCTGCCGAGCATGGGCATAAAACCTGCCTGTCATTAGCTGGCTTTACAAACATTGTTTTCTTTGGAATTCGTAGTGACTCGGTTATGCTTTGATCATCTCATTGTTCTCCTTAGGTTATTTTTTTTTTCCTTTAGAGTATAATGGCTCCCTAACAGAAGGTGAAGTTTAGAAAATAGTGTCTCCATATGCAAGGGATTTGGAGACCTTTTTATTGTCTTTAAAAATGTCATTCATAGTCCTCATTAGCATTTATTGTTGCAAGCCTACAAGCAGAAAATGTGAAATTGGTATGTCATGAATAGCTCCACAGAGCTCTAGAGCCCTGAAATTTTGCCTGCAGTGTGGTGTGGGGCAGGCATTGAGAGAAAGCTGGCCAGATGGCTGCCAGCACAGAGCAGAGCTGCAGGTTTTTGTCTCTGGTGCTGAGAGGAGGGAAAGTTCACTGGAGCATACGCTATCACCCCTTGCGCTTTAACAAAACTAACTCGCCATCAGTCAAAACGGGGAGGTGGTGACATTGAAACAAAAGTTTTCAATATAATGTAACAGTCCTTGTCAAATGAATAAAATATGTTTAGTTAGTGTCACAAATATTGACGTGTTACAAAGAAAAATGCAAGGCTGGAATTTATGGCTAGTGATAGATAGGCTTTCACACAAATATGCTCTCACGTTATCTTTATTATGAAAATCCTATGCATTGAAAAGACATCGATTAGAGGTCAAAACTAGGGTTAATATACTACAGCAGGAGGAGTTTCCCTACCCATGTTAAACGAGCAAACACCCTGAGCTTCAAGTGAAAAAGCAGCTGATGGCTTGAAATGGTTTGGCTTGGTTTAGTTTTTTCTTTCCTTTTTTTTTTTTTTTTCCTAGTCTTAAAATATGATCCCATTTCAGCAGGACAAGATATTCTCATCCAGACTTCACCAGGTCACACTGAATGTATTCTTTCTCCTGTCAGTGAGACAACATCTTTGGTATTTTCTTGTGTCCTTTCAGGAATAATATCAAATCAAATTTTTTTTTTTTAAAGTCCATCAATCGTGTCTATGCTTAGATGGTTATGTTTTACATTCCTTTGAGTCTGAATGAGGATAATATCAAATCTTTTTTTTTTTTTAACTCCATCAATGGTGTCTATGCTTAGATGGTTATGTTTCACATTCCTTTGAGTCTGAATGAGGATAGAAATTAACAGTCAATTCTAATTTACATTACCTACATTATAGAAAATTTTGTAATTAAAAATGCAAGGCAAAACTTGGTTTAGCCCAGATCAAGTGAAAGAAATAAATAACAAAACAGGTATACGTATACATACACACACACACATATATATGTATGTATTTTGTTACTAAAATGTGTGCAGAGAGCAGACATGCCATGCATTCTTTAAGACCTGAAGCCTAAGTTGTCCTTCATTCTGAGTCCATTAACTTTTTGGTGGAACTGTTCTTCTCCTATAATAGATCTTTATCTATATTGTCAGTGTTTTAAAACCTGAAATGCCACTGGGATTTTTGGCAGCGTTCATCAAGGATGAATTTTTTCTTTTTTTCACTTTTTTCTTTTTTTTTGATCATAAAGCAATAGGCAATCTATGTTGCCAAATCTGATCCATCTGAAAAGCCAAGGTTTCTTAACAGATTATTTGAAATCCACTTTAGAGGAATAATTTCTGATTATCCCATTGAAATTATGTGACTTTTCAGTTTTAACTGTAAAAAAAGAGATGAATGTTTTCTCACCTCAAATGATTTTAGTCCAGTAGTAGAGGTATAATATTGAACAGTTTCTCTTAGACAACCTAGAAAATCTTCTTCCCAGCTTGGTGGCTGTAGCTGGGAGTCAAATATTCAACTGTTATTTGTGTAGGTAATCTCAATTAGGCTGTGTTTCACCAAGCTATCTATGTTGTAGGGTCCCATTTGTAATTTTTCAGAAGTCCAGAAAGCTTTGCCAATAAGGAAATGCTCAGGGAAATGTTTAGTGTTATCTGGCAAACGTTTTGTGTTGCATGCATTAAACGCTCCTGTTAACAGATAAGAACATATCTTAGTGCAATATTTTAATTCTGTTTCTTAGCAAAGAATTGGGAGTTTATAAAGCACTGTCCTTCTTTATTAGCTTGAGCTCTTTTGTGATAGTGCAGTAGAAAGAACGGATGGCTAAGTAGAATGTCATGGAAATAGTCATACTGAGGGTATCCATTCCAGTCCCAGGTGGAATACTGTTGGACTAGGTGATAGGAGACACTGGGCAATCAGAAATTAGCGAGCTCCTCCTGAAGATGTTGCCTTTACTGTTCTTGGCCTGGACAATCAACTGAATAAAGTTCAGAAAGCATCCAGAAGTGGTCGTCCCCCGTCCCCCCCCATCAGCTCTACAGCTCACACATTAGGTGGGTTTGCCCTGTCAGTGGGATGCCTTAAGAAAACACTAATAGCTTCCAGCTGGGTGGAAAATCAAAACGTTTGGGGGCTGACAAAACTAGGAGATTTGAATTTGAAAGCCCAGCTAATGCCTCCATTTTTGTTTACCACTCGCCCATAAAAGATTATTTTCCAATATGTCAGCCTCATTTGGTGGCCAGTGGTCTGAAAGTGAAAGTGGAACAAGCAAGCGGGGAAATCTGGACATTAGTGAGTCCGCCCTTTCAAGCTGGTGTGCCACTTTGTGGAATGGCCTTCCCTGAGATTGGGGGGGTCCTAATGACCATTCATCAATGCTCGTTGACTGATCATTGAGTGCCTTCGCATTCAGTTTATCAAGTCTTGCACATAAAAAGTCAGAATAAGCATTATTCAGCTTTGTTAAAGCCAACTAGGAGTAAAATGCTCCATTTGAACCCATTTTGCCCTTGGTTTTTCACTTTGTTAATGCAGTCCTGCTTAAATGAGTGCTTTTATTGGGTCGGTTAGAATATCTGAAACTATTAATTCTCTTGTATTGAATAGCTGGTGGCAGGCCAGAGCAGATGGGGTAGAAAACTATTTGGTTGGGTGTATTGCTTTCAATTAGGATCAATGAGGTTTCAGCTCCTTTGAATTAACTCACTTAATACCCACTGTGTGAAGTCACAATGTATCACAACAGTCTGCTAGAACTAGAGTGGGAAGTTGAGAAGTCCTACAGAAAAGCTTTGAGTTAAATTCTTCCTTCACCGTTAATAGAGAGCTTTCATTAACTACAGATGTGTTTCAGTGGACTTCCAGGCCCTGTTACTAAGCTAGGTTTGTGCAAAACGCAACCTCTGTACTTCTAAAGGGGGATTGTATGGAATTTCTCTTTTCCATCAGATCCATGTTTTCATCCCCTTACATCATCAACTGAATTAAATCTTTTCTTCCCCTTCAAATATGTAACTATGGGGAGTGGTTTTTGCCCTCTATGCCCATTTTCAAAATTAGGAGTGTGGAGGATTATTTAAAATAATTTTGTAAAGTGTTTTGCATGATTGTCAAAGAAGGAACTGGTTCCCACCCAGGAAGGTGTCACATACTATACACCATAAAGTAACTGGCCAAAGATGGTCTTCTGGATTTTTCACTCCCTTTGTATCCCTTTCATTTTGGTCTTTCACATGGTAGTGACTCTTGGGATACAGCAGAATTCTTCCCACGTTAAAATAGCTGCTGTTCCTTTCTTAGCTGAGAATAAAACTGTCTTACAGCAGTGGGCTGCCCACCTTTGCTTGGCCTGCTAAAATGTCAGACCGGGTGCAAAAACTGTTAGGGCAAGCTTTAAAGTGACTGCATTAAAAATGGGGGTGGGGAGGGCAAAGCGAATAAATACCCACAGATATTTATTCAGGGAGGACTGCCAAATGGGTTGCAGCCTGCCTCAGTGTATTAAATAATGAGAGGGGAAAACTATTCATGCAGCTGGCTGCTTGAGAAAATGCTGAAGTAGTCTCAGATGCACAGGCATTCTGTTAGCCCCTTCCACGAGCAGACTTCTAGGTGAGAATCTCCAGGGATCCAGGTTTTGTTGACGTGGATCAATTTAAGTGGCAATTACTGTAGTCAGATAACAGCTTAAAAAGGCTTTTTACACACAGAAAAAAAAAGATGCATAATCACACAGCATATGGAAGTTCAATTTCGTGAGCTGTGGTCTGTGGATTTACAATGTACTGATATTAAGACCTTCTTTTAAGAGCGAATATTGTTCCGTTTTATTAAAACGCCTCATACCTTTGACACATTACTTTCTACTCTGAAGCCGATTCAGGCTGCATCTATGTTGATGAAAGGTTGCATTTCCGACTGTGAAAATGTTTTTCCCTTCATGTAGAGTGTGGCATTAAAGAAGAAAAAACAACACAGCAAATGCAGTACTAGCTGACTGGTTTTAAATAGTGCATCAAATAATAAAACAAAGAGAATGGTAAATTCTTTAAAGGCCTCAGTGGTGCAAGCTTTGCTTGTCCTCCTTTTTCCTTGTTTCTTCTCCCTTTCCCCCCTGTGCTTTTCTCCCCTCCACAAAAGCAGTCTGTCATGAAAACGCTTTCATGTTTTGGTGTTTCTCTTGAGTTCTCTGACACTCAAAAATCCATTAGAGAGAACTTCATTACAGCAGCTATCTGCCACAGATGAAGAAAAGACCTGCCTCAAGTAGCAGAGACGTTAGGTTGTGACTGCCAGGATGTTTACTGGGGCTGCTCTGATTGCATTGAATTTGCCAGTCCTGTGTTTGGAGGCTCTCTCCTATTTAAGTGAAGCTTAAAGGTGATGCTCGGGTAATGTCGCAAAGTTATTGTGGAGATAGCAGTAAATTAAGTGCCTTACCTGCTTTAAGTGAGAAATATTCATGAGCTCAATCTGGACATTGGAAGGGTTGTTATTTTGTGCTTAATTCTGCATGTGTGTCCTTTTCCTAAATAGATCTTTATCAGGCTCTGTGGCAGCTAGAGGAAGGAAGAGGAAGGCCTGCAAGCAGAGTTGCTTGTGCGTAATAGAGGCAGAAGATGGCACAGCACAAAACCAGGGGGATGCATAAATAAGTACAAAAGGATGATTCTTACACTGACAGGAATGCAGCTTCCCAAGGTCTGGCTGAGAATCACTGCTTTAAATGTATGCTGCAGAGGCAAAGTCAGAACCCGGACTTGGATGCTAATTACTGGAGAAATGGTCGTTACTAAAGGGAGAAGCTTTTGCAAGTGCTAAATGGGAGGAGAGTTTTAAAAAGGAAGGTATTTTTCCTTGTGCCTGGAATTTTGTGCAAGGCTATATGAGCCACAGAAGGCATGTGAGTCAGGCATATGTTTCTCCTAAGAGGCAAAGATGTTTTACAAAGGACTAAAGAGGGACTGCTGAGAAGAAAATAGCCAGCTTTAGATAAAGCACTGTAACAAAGACTTGTAGTTTTATGTATCATGGTGTCCATTAAAGCTTAATAGGGAAGAGTGCATTGAACCTAGCCAGGCATACGTTTTTCATGTGAAGGATAAACATTTAAGGGGTGTGCAAAACCAGAAATGGGGAGGACATGATTGTTTAGCTTTTGAAAATGGTTTACAGGGAAGATTCTGTTTTCATCCCCCATGGATCACCACGCAAGGTAAAGGAGAGTAAGCTGTGCAAATGTTTGGAACGTATCAATGCAGGAATCCCAGGGGGTTAAAAGCACTATAGTAAAATAAAAGTGGTCTGCTTTCTAAGTGTGTTCTATTTTACACATACTACTGAGAATCTGAGAAAGAGAATGATTTTGATACTCTGTTCGCTATAGTAAAACAGAATAATAATGACAAAAGTGTGGGGAGGGGAAGAGGAGGGGAACGACGACTCTCTCATGTCCTTGTGTGTATTTGGAATTTCCAGCTACATAAACAAATATAATCCTATGGAGTGCAAAACTGTGGCTGTTAAAGAGTGAATTTGTTTGCACTTTGGGAGGAGAGCTGATCTGAAGCAATGCTTTTTGTCTCTAATTGTCGTCAGCGGAAGAAAGGGTTAACTTTTAAAGAAAAAAATGAATAATTCAGTGTTTGGCTTATCACTCTGCATTTTACTTTCTATTCTTTGGTCATCTGGAACTTGGTGTGAAAGGTAGAGTAAAAGGAGTCAGCTGAGGGGATCCGGGGTTGTGATAATTTGCACACACATCCCTGTCATTGTTCTGCCTGAAGAGACAGGGCTGGGTTCAAGGCCACATGTGCTCCTGTCATCATTCACATTTCTGCTCCAAGTGCAATACAGAGTGTCAGCTCTCCATCTGTCTTTGCCTGGCAAACGCACGCGCCCAGCATCCTGCCTCCAGCTACGCTGCCACAGCCAGTTCTGATGGCCCTCCTTGCTTCTCTCTGTTCATTCCAGAACAGGAGGCACTGAGCCCTAAATAAGCTTGCTTTTAGGAGAGAGCCATTTACAGTGTGGTATATTTTATCCAAGGATGCCTGGTGAGTTGAAATTATTGCAGCTCTTTCGCTTTTAAATGAGGAAATGCTAATTGTTTGTTTTTTTTTTTTTTTAATATAGTATTTTTTTTTCTCCTTCCTCTTTTAATACAGAGGGTGATTTGCAAGCTGATACAGGGATGGAGCGATTGTGGATGCTAATTCTGTTGTGTATGTGTTTGGGGGAGGGGAATTTGTGCAAGGGAGCTGCCAGAGATGATACTTGCAGCAGGACTGGATGTTTCAGTGAAAAGGGATAGAAATAGCAGAAAGTCAGCGGCTTTGTGGATGCGGGTCTCTGCCTGCACCGGGGATCGTTTGTAGCAAAGAGAAATACAGCTTCGGGCTGGCTTTGGTGATTGTCAGCTGTGCCTGGAATCTGCAAACATTTGATCGGTAGAGATCATTCCCAGCCTTCGCCCATCAGCTGAAATGATCTTCTGTGAAAAGCTGTTTACGTTAGAGAAGTGAAGGAGATTGAGAAAACAAATTCTTCCAGCATTGTCCTAAACCATAGGTCCTTAACTGTCAGCAGGCGCAGATCACAGAAAAATATGTTTGTTCAAAATAAAACAATTAAAAAAAAAATCTGCTGAACTGGAGGAATTGCTGCAGAGCTGGAAATTTTAATAGGTTGGTTTCCTCAGGAAAATATTATCCTTGGATCTTACGCTCGCTGGTCTAATTGATAAGTCTTCTTGCCAATGCAAACGCTGCTTCTAGGCAGGGTGATTTGTCCGAGGGGTTTTGTGAGATGCTTGACCACTACCAAGAGGGTTGAATTTGGTGTGTTTTGTTTGGTTGTTGGTTTGTTTGGGTTTTGGTTTGCTGTTTTCTTTCCCTCCCCTTTGGTAAGGATTGAAGAAAGCCATGTGCCTGATTATAGCAGCCTGTGTCTCTGGATAAAAAAAGACAGGGCTAGAGATCCTACAGCTGGCTGGGTCTTGTGGATTATTCGGTTAGGACAGGCAGAAGAGGCTACGCTTGATCACAGAGAGTCTGTGCACCTCGCAGATGGTGTTTTGAAACAGTATCTGCCAGTTTGCTGCAGCCACAGTTGCATGTAGGTATTGCCAGTTGCTGGAAGAATGTTTTCCTTTTAGGATTTTGATACAGGGTCACACTCCACTGCTGGTATGTTTGCTGATCCTCTGGTCGTCACAAGGAAGTGGGCTCTGTTTGCTCACCGCGCAGAGCTAAGAGGATTTATGTGGTTGAAATATGGGCAAATTAATTTGCATAGGTAACAACCGAGGACTGTGAAAGGTCAATTTAACCCTTGAAACGTCAAATTTGATTTGCATGTGTTACACATTCCTGGGAACTTGGTCTTCATTAGGAATATCCTGGTGATTCATTAATTTGGGAAACTCTGCATTCTGCATCATTTGAATCCACCGACGTTTTCCTTGTATTTGTATGAAACTCATCTCCTCGTGCAGTTTGCTGTTTCTTTGTTTTATTGAGCCATTTAAATGTGGTAAAATGACCCAATCTTACCAGGTTTGATCCTTGTGTGCATTTTTTGGGGCTATTGGCAAACCGTGTCAGAATGCCTAGAGTGGAGGTTTTTGCAAACCTCTTCAGCCTTTGGCGTTGAAATGACTTAATCTACCTGCTGGTTAAAATTTCATGCATCTTTAATCAAGATGGCATATGCTGCTCAGGAACATGTATACCCTTATCAATACTCGTTAAGCTTTACCATTAAATAAATCTTTAACTTCCAGCATTCTCTTGAAGCAGGAGCAAGCAAGAAGTGTGTTTTAATGTCAGCTCGGAGTGTTAGAAAACCTTGCACTTGGATACAGAGAATACACTAACAGCTGTGACTGGGAGCATGTGCCAGAATGGAGATACTTGAACAGATCTGACACTTGGCTATTTTTGACACCCATCTGCACTTTTTTACTCTCCTCTAGGATGAACTGCCTCTCAATCTGTTCACAGCATATTTTAGCCCTTTTAATATTGTGGTGCTGGGTTTTTTCAAATGGGCATTATTAGCCATCTGGGGCAGATTCCGTGTTTTAAAAGTAAGCACATTATGTACAGGAGATTAAAAGGCTGTGTATTTTTATGTAATCTGATCTTATGTCAGTGCCTTTTGTGTATGTGTGAAGTCCTGATTTCAGAAGCATCTCTTTAGTGATTCTGACATCCGAAGTCTTCTTTTAGGGAGAGAACAGGAAGCAATAAAGACAGGTTCTGGTTTATGTGTAGCGATAACACTTTTACGCAAACTAAATTTGCCCTTCAAAGACAAACTGCTGGTGCTGTTATAATTGTGGCTGGCTGCTCACCTCCTCACTCCCCTGGTAGGGCAGAGCAACAGCAGCAGGGCTTCCTAATGAAATGCTGTAAAAGCCGTTCAGGGCTCTGCTAAGGCTCTGCTGCAACTCTGAGAAAAGTCTCTAGAAAGATAATCCCTTTAACATGCAGCTTGCAGTAACCAAGTTAACCATTTTGGCATTTTATGTGGTGAACTCTAGGAACTGCTTATCTCTAAATGATTGATGCTGGGGGAGCAGTGTTCAAATCTACTCCAATATCTACCACTTTGTCTGATTACTATGAATGTGGTTTGGTTTTGGGGGGGGGGACTTTTTTTTTTTTTGGTTGGTTGATTGGGTTTTGTTTTGTTTCTGGTTTGATTTTTCTTTTTCAGAACTGTTTATTCCGGACTTTATTTACAAAACATTACAAATCTATCAGTCATTTTATAGTACTTTCAAAGAACAGATGTTGGCCTACAAAATGCTTTATTATTGCCCATGGCAGTATTCAGCATGGTTTCCTTAAAAGGACAATCAGTGATCACAGTCATTGTAGCCCAGAAATAATGCTGCTCTTTCAGAAGATGGCCTGGTATTAGGTCAGACCACCCTTTCTTTACTTCTGCTCTCCAGATGTGGCTGCAACTTTTTTTTTTTTTCCTTTAAGTTCATGTTTCAAAAAAAAAAAAAAAAAAGAAAAAAGGGTTTGTTTTCAAAATCTGGTTTTACTTAAGATATCTCCATCCTGGAGTGCATTTCATAAATTGTCCACATATTTTTCTTAGCAGAGAACTTAACTGGCTGTAATTTTTAACACATGGCCACATCATGTGATATTTTCAAAACATTTGCACATAGCTTTAAGAAGGTCCCAGCAGAAATGATCCATCATCTCACAGCCAGCCTGTTCCTTAACAGCATATCTGCATTTTCCATTTAGCAGAGCTATATATTATTAGCTTACATTTTGGGTAGTAAAACAGTGCATTGCTGATTGTAAAACATGGACTTTATTATCTGCTGAAAATTGATATGGCATTTATAGCCACCGTGTACTAGACTGGCTTTCTGGTTTTAACATTAGTGCTTGCAAGTGATGATTTGTTTAAAGAACAGAAACAAAATTGCCATGGACATAACTGTTAGTGTCCTAGTAACTGTAGGTTTGGATTATCCACCTGTTTTTTAAATACAGGGCTCTAAATGCTGTTATACAGCAAAAGTCTCCTCACAGTCCATTAAATGACTTGTTCTGGTTTAAGTTGCAGTTGCTATGCTGTGATACTGGGACAATTCTGTGTCTTACAAAGTAAGTTTCCTGCCAAACAGGAAAAATGTGTCTGCAAATACTTAAGTCCGAGTGTTAACCTTGCATCATTAGTCCAATCATCCTGTATAATGACTTCATCTTCTTCAGGATTCAGATAGGAGTGGAAAGGTCTTTCTCTAAGAGCAGTGTGGGTGGCTAGCTTCCGCAGACACATATCATAGGGTTTGGGGTGTGATGACTTGCTTTGCAAAGTATGAACATTCAGCTTCTCTTCTGTAGTTATAAATTCTGAAGTCTGTATGGTGTGGTTGTTCTTGTTTGCAACCTATGGGGCAGTGAGTGGCATTGTGCCACATGTGCATAGAAAGTAGCTAATACACCATGGGATGCAGATCATGCTGCAGAGATAGCTGTTTATGTATATAGATATATATGTATATATTTAAGTAGGGTCCCAAGCACTCTTGTCCTGTGAATGAAGACAGTGTTTTTCAACTCAGATCCTTATCCGGAGAGAAACAAACCAATCAGTTTTTCAGAGCTTCTGCTTCACAGAGTCACAGATTGCATCGGCTTGGAAGGGACCCTCAAAGGTCATCTTGTCCAACCCCCCTGCAGTCACCAGGGACACCTCCAACTAGATCAGGCTGCCCAGGGCCACATCAAGTCTGATCTTGAATGTCTCCAGGGATGAGGCCTCAAAACACATCCCTGGGCAACCTGTTCTAGTATTTCACCACTCTCATTGTGAAGAACTTCCTCCTGATGTCCAACCTAAGTCTCCCCTGCTCCTGTTTAAAGCTTTCTTGGTGTGCATAGAGTATTTAGCATGGATCACACCTTGGTTTGAAGATTTTGGGCTGCACACTCATGTATTTAAGGCATAATCATCATACCCTGCTAAACAATGCAACCTGTGTAGGTAAGATTAAAAAAAAAAACAACAAAACAAAACCAGAACAAAACCTAAATACCAATTCAGGGTAAAAATAAATGCAAAAATGATGTGATATGCCAGTTGGCAAAGTCTGAATAGAGAAGTAGAGTAGAAGACCTGATACCTGGTCCTTTTCAGTACCTGCTTGTGTACCTGTATCAGCTCCCTAGTTTGCTGCATTCTTTTCCCTTCCAAGTGCCTATCTGAGTGTAGGATAACTCTACACAAGTCAGCTGAAGCCTAATCTCTCATTACCAGGCCACAGACTAAAGCTAAGTGCACAAGACAACTTCTGCACTTGAAGCAGTAGCTGGCTTCCAAAGACAAAATTGCATCCTTAACTCTCTCCTCATTCCAGATGCATCACTGTTAACAGCTTTAGAGCCTTCAGACGTGTCAGGATGCATCTGTGCATGCTAAGATCTGTCTGAGTATGGACGGAGTTAAACAGGCCAGTGCTGAGGTCACACCAATGTCTTTGTGGAAGTGAAGCACTTCTGTGTCTGAGTTGGAGTCTGGTGGATAATTTCTGAGGGAGCTCAATGTGAATTCAGAAGTGTTGGTCTCTTCACAAGGACACGCTTACCTTTTGTTCCCAGAAGCATGTGTGGTGTCCAGCAGAGCATGGAGCCAGCGAGGCTGCTGCAAGTACAGACTGACCTGGGAATTCCATAGGGCAGAGCAGTGCTTGGGATTTGACTGCTGCACAGATACAGCCCAGCCATATTGACAAGGCTGATGCCATCCAGCATCTTGCTGTGCTAAGTCCACAGTCACACAGTTCCTCTGTGAAGCTGGTGAAGCCCTTAGCATTCTGTGTCGTTCTGTCTGTGTTCACTGGCTAGGTTCTCCACGAGCTCAGCTGTCTCTGCACCACCTTGCATTCTGTGATGTACATTTGTTCTTCTGCCTCTTATACGCAGCAGTCACCAGATGAAGAGCAGGACTGGTGCAGGAGCCACTTCACCTTTGTTGACATTGATCTCAGGCCTTTGTGCCTCCTGAAATGTTTCTTTGCTCAGTTCTCAGGTAGGACAAGAGTGGAGGTTCCTCCATCTGGAATAAGGTGCTGCTGAGCAGTAGCTTTCCCCACTGCCAAGGGAATACATCGTAGACCTGAGCTGGAGCTCATCCTCAAGATGGAAGATTTGAATTCATGTCCTTCACTTCCCGGAGTAAGACTTCCACTCTAAAGACTTGAATAAACTCAAAGTTCACCTCTTATATCTCACCCAGTTGTATCTTACACAAACCAGTTCTACTTGCCAGTCTTCTAGCAGTGAGGATATGGACATCTTTTGTGGAGGATGGAGTAGTGCTGTGCATTCCATGTTACTGAGCCTCTTGAAAGGCAGAAGTATAGCATCCTATCTCCAGTATTTCCCTGTTGGTGAGCTGTAGGCAGTTGCTGATTAAATATAACTAACTTGATATCTTTTCTGTCATGAACTGCCTACAGGGTATGGAGAAGATGGATGGAGCCAAACTCTTCTTGGAGGTGCGTAGTGATAGGATAAGAGTTAACAGACAAAAGTAATGGACCAAGTAGATGCCAGGAAAAAAAATCTTCACCATTAAGTGGTCAAACACTGAAACAGGTTGTACAGAGAGGTAATAATATTCCCTTTACTGAAGACACCACCCCCTGGCAACTTGATCTATCTGCACGTGCTTTGAGGCAGTAGGGCATGGGCTATCTGATCTCTGATCTCCTGATGTCACTTCAGTCTGCATGATGACTCTTTGTTTTACTGGGTCTGTTAGCAGGGGTGGATACCCAGTATGAGGTGCTGCAACCTTGTGTGCTGTATGGGAGGCGAGGGCAGGACATGGCATTGGATTTTGTGTGTGTTTCAGAGGGAAATTTCAGCAGTGCTGAGCTTCCGGGCACCTAAAGTTATTTATTCATTGAATCTGATCTGAAACTATTACTTGATCTGTAACTTGCAGAATGAACTTTGTCTTTATATGGTGGTAGAAAATCTTAATTGTCAGGCTCAGTGTTGGCTGAATGGGCTGCAGCTCCTTTCCATGGTAACTCATGGAGCCCTGCTTGCACATACCAAAGCTGAGTTTATTTCTCTGTGCTGTTGGGCTTTTTAAAATTATTTTTTTTCCCCTGCTAGTGATTTCTTCTTTACTGCCAGTTACAGGCAGAGCATGGAGAAATAGCCTTGTTGTGAACACTAATTGCAGAAGAACTCGAGACAAGAAGTTGCTGGAGACCTTGGGATTTGAGAAGGAGATACTTCAGCTGAGTTTTTGCAGACCTCTTGGGTTTGTCCCTGTACTGCAGCACAACATCTAGTAGCATTGTTCTTGTGGCTGGTTTAAGGATGAAGTATCAAAAGAGAGACTGAGCTGGTCCAGCTTCTAAACGTCTCCTGCCTAAATTACTATGCCATGAAACTACAGCCATGCTTGAGCTTTTCCAGGGTGTTGCATAACGGGTTGTGCATTTATTTCTTCTTACTCCTGGGATCTGACAATCTTGTGACAGTTCCATGAGGACTAACTGCCTGGTGGGACCCACACATCTGAATTAATTTAGATTAATCCAGCTAGCTATTTTGGTATTAATGGGAATGGATGTTCTGGAACAGTGCCTGCAACTTAGCCATGCTTTTAAGTGGGCAGAAAGTGTAAAGACAAAGGTGGCAGGAAATCTTTCTGAAGTTTGAAAGGAAATGCCATCAGCAGTGGACACATTTATTAAGAGTACTGCTCATATGGTTCTCCTTCATTGTGGGCATCCCTTTGGAAGCAGACTATAACAAGCTCTGATGCATTTCTGCATATTGGCAATACTGAGCTGACGAAGACCAAAAGAGATGTGAAAACAGAAGAGCAAAAGGGATCTTTATTGATCACCTTTTGGAGGAGAGGCTGAAGAGTAAGGGAGAAAAATGTATCTTGGTAACCCTTCAAGCATACTGCAAGTTCATTCAGATCTGGTGTACAGTCAAGCCTGTATCATTCTTAGTTAAAAAAAGTGTTTTGCTGTTACGAATTGAGATTTGAGGAAGAGGAATTTACATATTTAGCTGCTGCTGTGTTTGAAATGATGGTTCATGAAGCAGGAATATGCTTCACTTTTTAAAAGCACAGAGTCACAGAATGGTGAGGGTTGGAAGGGACTTGAGGAGATCTTCTAGTCCACCCCTCCTTCCTGAGCAGGCAATTCCATTGCCCTTTCCATCTTATTATTACATCTTTCTTTCTTCTAGGGGTTAATGCACTATTCCATCTTAGAATCATAGAATCAAGAACTTCTTTAATTCATTCAGAAACTGTCTCTAAAATTTAACTTGGTACCCTTTCTCTCCTAATGCTTTTCTTTATGTGCTTATAAATTGACTTCTCCAAGCCTTGGGAGCCCTCCTCTGTAGCTTCATGGCAGGTTCTTGTAGTTTACCCTTTCTCTCTGATTCTTCTAGGGATGCTGATTTCGCTGTCTTATTGTGCTCCTGTTTTGAAACCACATCCTGCTACAGGAGAAATCTCCTTGTTAAGTGTTAGAGGGCCTTTCCTCTTCCTTCTTTCAGATCTTTCCTTAATAAGTGTTTTGTGAGTCATGCAAACCCCCATGACTCAAGTAGTCTTCCTGCCACAAGATTACAGTTTGGAAATGTGTGCACTCACATCGTATGAAAATACAGCCACAATTTGATTCTTGCTAGTAAACTCTGCATTCTAAATATATTCTGGTGCCTCTTTTAAGCCAGGGAGACAAGCACCCTGTACACAGCCTTGAATTTTCATTGTAGCTGTTCTGCAATCCAAGACTTTCCTATATGTGGCTTCCCAGTATCATTCCTTGAATTTTAAGAGAATGTGGGTTTTGGAAAGGATTTTGCACCCTGCAGGGCACCAACCACATCATTCGTGGTTGGCAAATACAAATTAACAATTATTGTTTTAATTTCATTTTCCAGTCCATTTCACTACATAATTGTTGATTGCACAATTATATCTGCTAGCTTTGCACGCACTTATTTGTGTTCCACTTCGGAGAAAGTTCACCAACCAAAGTTTAGAAGAGGTCGTTTTCTGTGGACAGCATCACTCTTCTAGTTCCTTTTCTTTGGACTTTTTAAACTATAAACACTACAATGTACAAAAATAATCTTCAATAAAACCCAAGAGTGCTCTAAACTTGTTCTTTTGAGAAGGAATCAGATTGTCTTGGCTTTGGAAGTATGCACCAAGAATTTCCAAGTGAACCGTAGGGACTTGCAGAGTTACTAACACAACAATGAAAGCTGAAAGATGCTCTGTCAAGTGACTTTCACAGAATGTTAGGGATTGGAAGGGACCTCAAAAGGTTGTCCAGTCCAAGCCCCCTGACAGAGTAGGACCATCTAGAGCAGGTCACACAGGAACACATCCAGGTGGGTTTTGAATATCTCCAGAGAGGGAGACTCCACAACCCCTCTGGACAGCCTGTTCCAGGGCTCTGTCACTCTCACAGTGAAAACATATTTTCTTATGTGGATCTAGTACCTCCTCTGCTCCAGCTTGCACCCTTGTACTATCATTGGACATCCCTGAGCAGAGCCTGGCTCCGTCCTCCTGACGCTGCCCTTCACATCTTTAAAAACAATGAATGAGGTCAGCCCTCAGGCTCCTCTTCTCCAGGCTGAAGAGATCCAGCTCCCTCAGCCTTTCCTCACAAGGGAGATGTTCCACTTTGGTTAGGTTTGTCAAAGGGTATAATTGGATAGCCAGTGTGGGCAGATGGCCTGGCACTGTCAGGGAGTACCTTTGAAAGTCATTGTTTTTCTTCTCAGAAACTGGTTTGCAGCAGTTTGCCATTCTTTGATCTTGGGTGTTTTTAGTTTTCATTTCTCCACTGCAGAGGGAGAACAGTAAGAAAACGCAGTTTCTAGAATTCAAATGGTCCACTATAGTGGAGTTCATCCTTCTATGGCATTGTAGGATCTCTTTGCTCTAGGCTTCTGAAAGAGAGAGCTTCTGTCAATCTTACTTATCTTAGAGCTTGGAAGTAGTTTGCATTGCTTCATTGAGGTCAGTATTTGATTATTTTACAATGAAATGAGATTGCCACTAGACTGCATTGCATCTCCACAAAGAAAAGCAAAATCATTTGCAGTTTCTAAGGGGGGCATGCAGTACTGAGTGGATGCTTTACTTCTCTGAATTCCTCATAGTCAGTATGAGCACTGTACTGGCCGCTTGCAAATGGAGAAGTGAGACAGTGGCCTCTCTGGGAGTGTCTCTCATGTTAAATTTTAAAAATATTTTGAAGAATACTTGTTTTGTTAATTTACTTACATCTCTCTTGTTGTAAAATCAAATCCGTGTTTGAGTTTTCTGTGTTTAATCAGCAAGACTGCTGCACAGGAGATGAATCTATGCATGAAACTTTCATTCAGAGTGTGAAAGCAGAGGCTTGAGAATGTGTAGAGCAAGCTCTCTGCCATTTGAGGGAGAGCTGGGGTTACAACCTCTCTTCATCCTCTTCAGACTCCTGCATAGGCAAACCACATCTTGGGATAAATGTTGGATTTGCCTGGTTGCTCCTCAGCTGACCATCTGGGCTTGTTCTTCTGACATGCCAGATAGCAAAGTAGTAATTTCCAGTTCCTTTCATTTTCAGGAGGGAAAACAATGATATTTAATCTTTGGAGACCAGCAAAACCAGAATTCTTTAGTTTATGCTGCCTTAAAGCTTCAAAGTGATCTTGAGAATCTGTCTAAGCTCTAAACATAAAAATACTACCTACATTTCGGGTATCAAGCTGCATCCCTCCACAGAGTCACAGAGAGCCCCACTTTCCTTAGTTAACTTCTAAACTCTCTCAGAAAGAGCTTTGTGGATGCTGTTGAATACAGAAAATCTTCATGCCTTGGTTTCGTCCTGACATCCTCTTTATGACATTTTGATGGAATTACTCTAAAAGCAGTGTCATGAAGCAAATTTGATTGCATGGCTTTGTATGGGGCATTGGTTCAAGACAATCTTGAAAGAATGAATGCCTTGTTACTTAACCACCAGGAATGCTCCACAGTTTTGTCACAAATGGTTTTCTTTTGGGAGCCTGTAAGTGTTTTTGCTGTCTTGCCACACTAGATATAAAATAGATGCCTTGATGAATTACCCAATGGGGATTCTGCTGCAGAAATGGATGCTTGCTGAATCAAAATCAAAGCCTTTTTTTTTATCTCCCATGGTCATTACAGTAAAGCTGCTGGGGTGTAAGTATTTCTGCTTACAAGGCTGGGATATGTTGGACGTTGTTTCATACAATGGCTGAGTTTGGGAGGGCTTTTTGCCACAGTACAATATGATGCTGCAGATGTTCCGATACTATTCTTTAAAACAGTTGATTGTGGATCTCATGGTGAAAGATGATCAGCAGCCAGCATATGTCATCATCTTCTGATCCAAACAGGTTCCCTTGGGAGTCTCCTGTACTGTTTCAGTGTGTTGTAATTAAACTGAGAGCTGTTAAGGTGTCAGAAATTATTTTATAATGCAGGATAATGGACTTAAATAGACTTATTTGCACAATGCAAATCATAATCTAGCAAATTACCCTTAAAGGCTATATATTTAGAAACAAAACAGGCCCCCCAATATTCAGTGGGAAGAGAAAAAGGAAAAAGAAAGGGAAGTGATTTCTGACTCAGTCCCTGAGACATCCTTGCATTAAAGTCTATCTGGATGCCAGAATAATGCCTGAGTAACAGTTGTCAAGTGCCTTGTTTGGAAGAAAAAGGTAATGATGTTTTTCTTTTAATTTTAGTTAGGATTAGATGAGTAGGGGAAAATCCCTTTCAACCAGACCTTTAATACCTGGACAAATCCTGATCCATGCAACAGCTAACTGATGGAACTAGGTGTTGTGGGGCTCTGTGCAGTGCGAATTCCCAGAAAAGTTGCTGTGAGTTGTGAATACTCAGCATCTTGCAGAATTAGGCAGTGTTTATGAGAAGGCTAATGTTGTTAGGAAAATAATAGATTTACATGCACAGTGAGAGCTGTTTGTAAATCAGCAGGTGGTTTCTAAAATATCAGAAATTAGCAAAATGTTTACTGATGTGATTTCTTTCTGCAAAACAAACGCGTTTAAAAATACATTGAAAACCTCCAATATGAAAAGCTGATTTGCTTCAGTCACCTCAGGATTTGCTTACTTGAGCTTTGAATGCACAGAGTGTTAATTTTCAGTCTTCAGGACCTTATTTTATGTTTTGAGGGGTACAGTAAAACAGAAAAAAAGTAACCTCTTGCAACCTCTGTATTTCTATTGGAGGCATATTTCTATCAATAGATGGGAAAAATTCGAGTGATACCAGAAAATCTGTGGTTTAGTTTTGTCTGTCTATATCCATACTTCACACAGAATCATAGAATTGTTAGGGTGGGAAGGGACATCAAAGATCATATAGTTCCAGTCTCCCTGCCATGGGCAGGGACACCTCACACTAAAGCAGGTTGCTCACAGCCACATCCAGCCTGGCTGCAAAACCCTCCAGGCATGAGGCTTCCACCACCTCCCTGGGCAGCCTGTGTCAGTGTCTCACCACTCTCATGGTGTAAAACTTCTTCCTAACATCCAATCTGAATCTACCCATTTCTAGTTTTGCTCCATTCCCCCCATTCCTATCACTCCCTGACACCTTACAAAGTCCCTCCCCAGCTTTCTTGTAGCCCCCTTCAGATACTGGAAGGCCACAATGAGGTCTCCTTGGAGCCTTCTCTTCTTCAGACTGAACAACCCCAACTCTTTCAGTCTGTCTTCATAGGAGAGGAGCTCCAGCCCTCTGGTCATCCTTGTAGCCCTTCTCTGAACACCTTCCAGCACCTCCAGATCTTTCCTGTACCAGGGGCTCCAGAACTGGACACAGTGTTCCAGGTGTGGTCTCACCAGAGTGGAGCAGAGGGGGAGAATCCCTTCCCTGGCCCTGCTGGCCACACTTCTCTTTTTGCAGTCTAGGCTCTGGTTTGCTTTCTGAGCTGCAAGTGCTCACTGCTGGCTCCTGTTGAGCTTCTTATCCACCAGCACCCCCAAGGCCTTTTCTTCAGGGCTGCTCTCCAGCCAGTCCCTGCTCAGCCTATATTTATGCTTGGGGTTGCCCCAACCCAGATTCTAGATTACATTTCTCTTCAGTCATATAAAACCTTCTTGGGATTGAAGTCATTCTTGATGAAAAGCAGTATTACAATACTACATTTCTTTAGAATCATACATCCAGGTCCTAGCAATTCTTTACTCATAAAAGACAAAGAATGTCGTATTTCCAATAAAGGGGGAGTGGGGGAGGGTTGTGGAAATTTATAAATCCAAAGTCCTGTAAACTAATTTGCCTGTGTGCCGTTTCCATTGTCTGATTTAAAGTTGAATCGTGTACATCTTCTCTGAAAAGGTTTCCAGTGTGGTGAAAAAAGGAATTTGGTTCAAATATCTTTCATGCAGTTTCCTCTGTGTTATTTGGTTACAAAAAAGCAATCTTACCCTTAGTTGCTGCCCCCCCAGTCCTTCCCTGACCAGTGGTACTGAGGGGGCAATTTGTGCCATGCTATTTAGACATAATTTAAAACAATTGTGCTAGCTTTAAACCTGAAGTCTTTCTTCCTCTGTCGTTTATCTCATGATGTTATCTTTTGTACTCGGTACCCTTCAGTAAGCATAGCCTGACATGTTTTGTAGCCTTCACCTTCTGTGATAAAAAAGATTGAAAACATCCTTGACACCACCTGGTGAAGATGAGGCAACCCTGGAGAACTCTGCTCCAGGAGCAGGTGACTGATGCTGAGAAATGTGCCAGTCTAGGGACACAGCTGAAGGGTTGTAGTAGGGGTTGGGGGGAGGGGAAGGGAAGAAAAAAAAAAAAAAAGAGCAGGAACATTAATACATCTTCCTGAGGTTTGATGGGACATATACTGCCTACTGTTCCATCTGGTGCTTATGATAGCATGGCATATTAGCATGCTGCAAGTTCATAATGTATTCAGGGCGAGAAAACACCACTTGCATACCAATTGAGGCGTCCTCTTTCTGGGAGCTGCCTCTGAATTTCAATGATGTTTGTGCCTCCTAAGCTGTGACTGAACGGAGCATTTCCGCTCCTGGAGGAATAACAGCAGAGAGGGACTTAGGCTCCTGTGCGTTTTCTTTCCCCTTTCTTTTAATTTTTCTCCTTTAAAAAAAAAAATCATTATTTAGTTATTTGTTTTTAGTTCCTCCTGCTCTCTCCTTCCAATTTATTATATTTGGGGGAGCTTAAAAGATGGCTTGAGGTTTTGGACTAGCTAATTATATAGCTTCTGTTAATATTACATTAACTTCTTTTTAAGGTTGTCATCTATTGTCTTTTTGCTTATCTCTAAATGCTTAAATGCCCTCTTTATGACATTTTTGATGGCATTACTCTAAAAGCTGTGTCGTGAAGCATTTTAAAATATGGCATGCTGCAGTTCTGCTTTGTATTCAGATTTCCTCTCCTGCTAAATTAAAGAACAAACAATACCTTGAATTCCACATTTCATGGTAAATTATTTGGGCTCTGCACCTTCAAAGACTTGATTTTAACTTCAAGTGTGCTGCCATACTAGGATAAGCATCTGAAGTTGAGCAGGTGTGTGTGTCTTTGTAGGAGTGAGCTCCTTTAATCGATCCTTTGCAGGAAATGGACTGATATGTTCAGTTTATTTCTCCCTGTCCTCTTTGAAACTCTGCTGAGATTAACACTTTACTGGAGACAATCTCAAAACTGCACTGTAGAAACTCAGCTGCACGTTTTGTTTCTGAACCTGTCAAAGATTGTGATCCTTTTACGGCTCGGCGCTGTGAATCACTCTGCAGCCCTCCTTCCAGTGGGTTTTGAAAGTGTGAAATTTACACACAGGGGAGGAGGGTATTTGATGTGGGATTTTCAAGTGGCTGGAGTAATGCATGAGTGCTAGGCACACTTGCCTTTGCTGGTGACTGTGCTTCTAAACTGCTTTGTGTGTTTTGAAGGTCCTACCCCCAAAAAAGGAGAATAAACTTGCTGCTTGAAGAGGGAAGAAAATTAAAACAGTATTTCTAGTACAGAACTGCTTAATGAATGCATTTGGTGTCTAGTCCTCTACCTGCACAGCTGGACTCTTGCTTCTACTCAGAGCTGATTGTCATTTGAGGCTTTAGCTTAATCTTTAATGCATATGACTGTCATGCTAATAGAACTTTAATAAAAATGTCCTAGGTAACACTTTGAACTCCTTCACTCTAATTTAGTATTAATCCTTTTTATTAGAGAAAAGATCTTGCAGTAGTGCTGATCCATTCTTTCAACTACATCCAGGGTGACTTTTGCAAATAAATATTTTCAGGCAACCATTTAGCCACTCTTGCCTAGATCAGAAATGAAAAATGCATTAGTCATCTTGACCAAGAATAAATTGACTTCTTCTGGTTCGCTATCTTGAGTATCTGTTGTCCGATGGCTTAAGAACATTCTTTATTTATTGATAGTGCCTTTAGACCTAGGTATTAATGTCTTGGCTTAAATGCTTATTTTTTCTTGATATATTCAGGAGGGCTAATGTATCTGAATAGGAATGTGGAGGAGGTAGTGCGGGTAATTCAAGCAAGTTTAGTCAGCACTTACAAGTTTCTTGAAATGTTTCTGATGTCCTACAGAACTGTTAACATCTGCACAGCTTGTGAGAAGAGCCACATTTATTACATCTGTATACTAGCTAGAATGCAGAAGAAAAGGGGGAAGGTGGGGGAAGTCAGAGTTAAGAATGAAGCAGCTGGCTTTTGGTTCAGAGATTTGTAATTTTGCTTTCATTACAGACCAACAGTAAACTCTACTTGGGACTCTCTTGCATCAGCTTCTTTGAGAGGAGAGGGTGAAGGCTTGCGAGTTTAGCTATCAGGAGATACATCCCAGCAACACACATGAAGTTTAAAAGGAAACAAAGCTTTTAGATAAATAATCACACATGAAGTTTAGTGTTTTTGAGAGCTGTTCCAAGAGGACATAAC
This sequence comes from Indicator indicator, assembly GCF_027791375.1. Classification (NCBI taxonomy): domain Eukaryota; kingdom Metazoa; phylum Chordata; class Aves; order Piciformes; family Indicatoridae; genus Indicator; species Indicator indicator. The sequence goes on from NC_072021.1 coordinate 6,431,683, forward strand.
ATGATGCAGGGCATGTGTTTAAAATCTGCACTTGTGACAGTTAAAAAAAAAAAAGATAGATTGTTTAAAATAATACGAAAATTAAACAGAAGAAGTGGGGGGATAATAAATGAGAAGGCTGCTGGCTCCCTGCAGAACAAGGTTCCTCATAGAATGGCTTAGGTTGAAAGGGACCTCAGAGATCACCTGCTCAAGCCCCCTGCCATGGGCAGGGACACCTTTCAAATAGACTCAGCTGCCCAATGCCTCATCCAGCTTGGCCTTGAATACCTCCAGGGAGGAGGCATCCACAACCTTTCTGGGCAACCTGTTCCAGAGTCTTGCCACTCTCATACTGAAGAACATCTTCCTAAGATCCAGTCTAACCCTACTCTCCCTCAGCTTAAAATCTTCCCCTTTGTCCTACTGCTAGACACCCTTATGAAAAGTCTCTCTCCAGCCTTGCTGTAGGATCCCTTCAGGTATTGGAAGGCAGTTCCAAGGTCCCCCTGGAGTCTTCTCTTCTCCAGACTGAACAGCCCCAGCTCCCCCAGCCTATCCTCATAGCAGAGGTGTTCCAGCCTTTGGATCACCTTTGTGGCCCTCACCCCCAGTCTTGTTAGGATCTGGGGTTGTTGGAAGAAAGGAAGGTGTGTTGAGAGATTCCCAAGATCCCTGTCCTAACTGAAGGGTATAATGCTACCTCCTTGTGGTCTACTTTTTTTCCTTTTTCTCTCTTTCTGTGCAAGAAGAGTAAGTGAGGGAAGAGCAATCAGTATCAGAATTCCATGTTCTGTTTCACTCCTTCCTGTATGAAAAAAACAACCCTCATGCACATTTCCAGAGTCAGAGATTTTTTTTGTTGTTGTTGTTCAATTTTGGTTCCCCATCAGCCTTTTCTTTCTTCTCCATTGAGACAAATATAACCTGCAGTTATGCCAATATTGTAGCTATTTGTTAGTTGTCACAATCTCTGTTCAATTTCAGTTAAGATCAAAGATTTTTATAGTTGGTTCCTCGTGTACCTGTTTGATAAGGGTGGAAGCCAGCATTTCTTTTGTTTTCTGTGGTTAATGTAGGTTGGTATGCTTGCTCTTGCCTTTTTGCTCTGCACATTTTAAGGGGTCCTATTCTGGTTTTGCTCAGTAAACTTCTTTACAACGTGCCCAAGCCATTCCACAGTGGGAGTGCCAGGATCTGTTTCTACATGTCCTACTGTTTTTTAACAATCTCAGCAACTCAGGAAGCTGTGCATCTATGTTCCTGTTCTTTATTGCTCTCCCTTACATGGTGGTTCTGCATAATTTTATTATATTTTTCTACTGCAAAACCTGCTGCATGTTCACTTACAGCAAGAGCATGAACAGCTACTCATTAAGAAACAGGGCCAATAAGCTGTCGTGACGAAGAGCATCCTCTTGTTGCAAGTACTCTTCAAGTGTTGGTGGAGGTATCTTTATCTACCCTCGTTTCTGCTGTTCATACTTTGATATATGCCAATGTCCACTCTGATAACCTACTGTGCTTGTTATCCCTTCTCTCTAACCTTAGACTTTTTGGGTGTTACACTCACCATCATTTAATTATAGCATGTGGCATTCTAAGAACTCTGACATATAACTACTGCTTCATCTTACTTCCATTTTCCTGACACCACAGCACAGGCAAAAGCAAATTTTTTAATGTTTCAGTTATGAAGACCACTGCATTTGATCCATCAGTGTTTACCACCTCACATCATCTGAAGCCATTGTTTTAGTTTCTGAAGTTTTATTTCCATTTAGTCTTGCAGAAACACATTTTATCTTAATTTTGTGCAGATTGTTGGCATTGAAGAGAATGATGTGTGAAACCAAGTAGCTCTGTAAGTCAGGGCTCATAATCACCTTTGGAAATGACCTGTTAAGGTTTTAATAGATCATTTGTATGCACAGTTACTGAAGATACTTGCTTTGTTCCAATAATTATGAAAAAGAAAATGGATGGGAACTCATTTAGGAAGAATTCCTCTTGTTAGCTGTTCAGTATTTCATCCAGGCATTTCTGTTTTTTCTTTTTCCTTTCCTCATTTTGGAATTTGCCTCAAATAGTTGTTGCGTGCAGTTCAGCAGTTCTTCATATCCACACAGTTTAAACCCTACCAGACTGCTACTGATTTGTTCTACATCTTCTATTACAAGTGGAGACCATAAAGAAGCATCTTCACAGGAGATCTCAGTGCAGTCACTCCCTCTGTGCTTCTCAATTGGCTCTGCCGTTGGGGTTTAGCTTCCTTAATACGTATGTGGTGCCAGATGGATGTTTATGAAGATCAATATGAGCCACCCTAGTAATTTTTCCTTTATTTCTGCCCTGCTTGCCATTTGATCTCTCTGATTGATTACAGATGTGAAGAAAATATTTTTTCTTTTCTTTTTTCTTTTTTTTTTTTTTGTTCTCTCTGTTTTGGTGCAAAAAAAAAAAAAAGAAAAAAGCAATAGTGTTAAATTTTGGTGGGGTGTTTTCAAATGTATGCATCATCACGTAGCTGTAGTTGCATGAGCATGATCTGGGTTCCTATGACTGGCTATGATAATAGTGTGTGATTGCCTCTGTCTGAGGTACTGCCTGCTGCCATTTCACTCTTGGAGTGTTTTGTGTAGAAATCCATCTCCAAACCAGGATAAAGTAGGGGGGTGGAAAGAAAGGGTGGGGGGAGTGGAACTTAGCAGCAGGGAAAACATCCCCATGTTTGGCTGGGATAGATAGGAGGCATTGGAAATGGTCTTCTGTTGCAGCTGGTACTGCCTAGTTATTCTTTTGATGAAGAAATGTTTATAGCCGAAACTTAGATGGAAATATTTATGTTTGCTACTGTGACAGCAGCCCACTATGCACTGATGTACACACAGAGCATCACAACTTTCCTTCCGGGATCATATGGCTGAGGTTGAGGTTGACTTCTGATGCTGGGAAGAACTTGTCTTACAGCAGCCTCCTTGGATTTCGCCATTGATTTGGAGTTTCCAGCATGGAACGGGATGTTTTTCCTGCTCCCTCTAGTAGTCCTCAGCCACCTGGAAAAATTGCCAGCAATGGTGCTCTTGCCCTTGTGTCCCACGTGCCGGTGCCACCAGCAAACACTAAAGCTGCATCCTCGGGTCGGTGCCACTCCTTGGGAAGAACCTGCCTTGCTGTCCACTGAACCACTCTGTGCTCCTCCACAGAGTTTTGGTCCTCCTGCTGGATGTTTTTCCTCAGCTACACTTAGATTCACAGAATCATTCAGGTTGGAGAAGACCCCTGGGATCATCAAGTCCAATCATTAACTCTACTCTACAAAGTTCACCCCTAAACCATATCCCCAAGCACCACATCTAAACAACCTTTAAACACATCCAGGGTTGATGACTCAACCACCTCTCTGGGCAGCCTATTCCAAAGTCTGACCACTCTTTCTGTGAGAGCATTTTTGCTAATGTCCAGTCTAAACCTACTCTGTTGCAGTTTGAGGCCATTCACTCTTGCTCTATTGCTCATTACCTTGTGAGAAGAGACCAACACCATTAATTTTCTGTTAATCCACTTCTCAGTGAAGCTAAATATATATAATATATATAAAATTAGACATAAAGCCAAATGTAGGCTGTTTCCACAGTACAGAAAGAGTTAAATCTTTCCATTAGATTCTTTTAATGTACATGAAATTCTTTTGGTGTACAAGAAAACTTGCCATATTGCCAAGGGTTAAGTGCATCCACGTTGAACATTCAGAGTTCAAACACATCAGACTTCTTTACTTTGTCAATATTTCTGTTGCACTTGTAGCATTGAGTGGTTTCTCTCTGCTGTCTGACTTCTTGCCCTGTAGTTTCCCCTCCATTTAACACTCCTTTCAGTGTAAATGAAGACTCTTTCTTTCTTACAGTTCTCGAAAGCAGAATGTTAAAAAAAAAAAACCAATTAATTAAACCAACTCCCAGGAAGTATTTTTATATACAAAATCAACTAAGTAAAACCTGATTAAATACATGTATGAGTGCATGTGCATGCACATGGCACACATATATGCACAGCTATAGAAGTCAGCCATGCACTGATCCACAAAGGTCAATGTTAAATTACTGTGTTGAAGTAGTGCCTTTAGCTGGCTTGATGAAAATGAGGTTCTATAAATAATTTTTTTTTAATGTATTTGTTTGGAACCAAAAAAGAATGCTATTAATTTGAATCCCCTGGGTGTGAAATGAAGCATGTTTTGGAGAAGTGGCAAGCATGGCACTGCTATGACACTTTGAAATTGTTCTAATATTTTGCTTGTATTTTGTGTGGATTCTGTAATTGCCAATTTTCCCCCTTCAATCCAGGCTTCAGCTGCGGGATTGTGTTTGTTTGTTGAGCTCTGATATTTCAAATTCAGAACAAAGGGAGCATACTCTAAAAAAAGGGAAGTTGTAAGTTTAATCGTGCAAGACTAAGACTGCTGCGATGCTTTAAGGTTTAGAAATGTTTGGTGTAATTGTGTGCCCTGTGAGTGGTCTCATTACTTTACCTACAGCTGTTCTCTGCATCTATAGCTAAGCAGATATTCCTGAGTGTTTCTGGGGTCTGCAAGGCTAACCTAGCTCCCCTTTTCCTGGTGACATCCCCTGATTTCTGTGCCAGTGTGACTTTGTGTGAATGCACTGGCTGCAGAAGAAGGGTTTCATCTGGTTTTGCATTTGTTAGTCTGGTTTTACATGACATGTACAGGTTTCTTCCTTTCCCTCTTCCTTTAAATGCTTCTATTATTTCATATTAACCCTGAAGTGTATGCATGTGATGTATCTGGCCAGGCACTTGATAAAAAAGTTGGTTTTGGTTTTGCTAATGGTAGCAATTGTTTCTCTTGTGAGTTTATTCATCAAAAAGTTATACATCACCTCATCTAAGAAAGTATTTGAGACAGAATCATGGAATGGTCTGGGTTGGAAGGGTCATCTAGTCCAAACCCCTCCTGCAATAAACAGGGATGTCCCCAACAAGATCAGGTTGCCCAGAGCCTTGTCGACCCTCACTTTGAATATCTCCAGGGATGGGGACTCAGATACCTCCCTGAGCAACCTTTTCTGGTATTCCACCACCCTCATGGTGCAGAACTTGTTTCTAACATCCAATCTAAATCTGCTCTGCTCTAGTTTGAATCCATCGCCCCTTGTCCTATCACTACAGCCCTTTGTAACCAGTCTAAATTCCATCTGAAGGTTCTGAGACTCTCTTCCTCCCTCCCACCTCCCCACTGCTGCTGTCAGGTGTGATCCAGTGCCCAAAATAAAAGACAGTTGGTGTAACATGAAGCTTTGAGAAGGAGCTGGCTTGTATAACTCATAATGAGTATTTTCTCACACTCTGTCTAGACAGCAAGTGATGTAAACACAAGACATCTTTAACAGCATCATCTGATGATGTGAAATGATAGTCTTCCAAAGTATGTGTTTCCACAAATGCTGAGGTACTGATTAGGGTAACAAATTGCAGTACCTCAAGATTCTTAGTCTATAATACTGGGGTATTATCCAGTGAGACTTGGACAGACTGGAGAGGTGGGCACAGAGGAACCAAATGAGGTTCAACAAGGACAAGTGCCCATGGGACAGAAATGTGTCGTGGCCAAGAAGGCCAATGGGATCCTGGGGTGCATTCAGAGGAGTGTGTCCAGCAGATCCAAGGAGGTTCTCCTCCCCCTCTACTCTGCCCTGGTGAGACTTCATCTTGAGTATTGCTTCAGAGGGACGGGGACCTGCTGAAGAGGGTCCAGTGGAGGGCTACAAGGATGATTAGGGGACTGGAGCACTGCCTGGTGAGGAGAGGTTGAGGGACCTGGGGCTTTTTAGACTGGAAAAGAGAAGACTTAGAGAGGATTTAATAAATGTTTATAAATATCCGAGGGCTGGGTGTCAGGAGGGAGGGGACAGGCTCTGCTCACTTGCTCCCTGGGATAGGACAAGGAGCAATGGACATAAACTGCAGTACAGGAGGTTCCACCTCAACACAAGGGGGAACTTCTTTACTGTAAGAGTCACAGACCACTGGAACAGGCTCCCAAGAGAGGTTGTTGAGCCTCCTTCTCTGGAGACTTTCAAGGCCCATCTGGATGTGTTCCTATGTGACCTGAGCTAGATTGTATGGTCCTGCTCTGGCAGGGGGGTTGGACTCGATGATCTCTTTGGGTCCCTTCCAACCCCTGACACCCTGTGATCCTGTAGGGAAAAGGTTCTATTTTCAGTGGCAGTATGTATCAGTGGCAGCACCTGAGTGAGGGATTCTGGGGGGGAAGATGCTTCCTGGTGTGTTTTTCCTTGGTGGATGAACACCTGTTCTGGCTGGCTGAATAGAAACCTAGGAGTTAGTTTGTGTGATGGCTGAGGACCATTGGCTCTCAGGTACGCCAGCCAGGCTGCTGGAATCCTTTGGATGTCTTTGGTTCCCATGAGGCAAGGGACCTAGAGCTGTACAGGAATATTTGTATCATCCATCGGAATTAATACAGTGGCGGCTACAACTCTTCACTGATTACATGGAGAGCAGAAATTTACAGCCTGCCTAAAACTGGACTGGGTCCTTGCTGGAGAGGGATTTTGGCTACCAATGCTTTGTGGCTTATGGGTGAGTCTTGTTCCCCAGGCCCTTGCATCAGACTTTTCATAGTTTGAAATATCACTGGGAGGACTTGGGTTCTTGGATGGGTAAAACGGCACTATCTGATAGAGCAGGGATTTTGGGAGCTCATCCTCTAGGTGAGGAGCAGTCTTGTCCCAGGCTGGCCAATACCACTCCACACCTTGGAAGTTCTTGACCTGCCCATGACAAAGTCCCTAGTTTTAAAACAAGCAAATCCAGATAATATATCCATTAACTTCTTATCAGTCCCTGTGTCATCTTGTCAGATGTATAACCATGGAAAATACCACCTCCTACACCCATGTTTGATTCTTTTTGAGCCTAAAAGACTTCTGGTGTGCTTTATAAATACAAGCGATGCCTTTTAAACATACGGCAGTAATAACTTCTGTGCTGGCAGAGTAATTTAACACCTAAAGTTGTCTTGAGTCTAAATAAGTTATTTTTGGTTATTTTATCTGTCTGTATTGGAGACTTTAGTTCTAGTTAAACCTAATGGAATGCTGGCATCAGCACTTTATGAGGACTTCTCTAAAATGGGTTCAGCTATGTTTTATGCTTTGTGTAAGCATGTTAAAAATAAAGGAGTTCTTGTTTATTTTTCTTCAGACTTTTAGGTGTAACAAATTGTGTACTGCTAATTTAGGACCATAGAGACTTTGGATTAAAATCATAAATATCCCTCTGGAAAAGAAGTTTGAAAATTTGAATTGGTGTTGGGAGTGGAACATCTCCACTATGAGGAAAGGCTGAGGGAGCTAGGGCTCTTCAGCTTGGAGAAGAGGAGACTGAGAGGTGACCTCATATAAATACGTGAAGGGCAAGTTTTGGGAGGATAGAGTCGGGATCCAGGCTCTTTGCACTGATGTCCAGTGATAGGACAAGGGGCAATGGGTACAAGCTGGAGCAGAGGAAGTTCCACATGACCATAAGGAAAAACTTTTTAACTGTGGGGGTGCCAGAGCCCTGGAGCAGGCTGCCCAGAGAGGTTGTGGAGTCTCCTCCTCTGGAGACATTCAAAACCTGCCTGGATGTGTTCCTATGTGACCTGCTCTAGGTGGTCCTGCTCTAGCAGGTGGGTTGGACTGGATGAGCTTTTGAGGTCACTTCCAACCCCTGACATTCTGTGATTCTGTGAAAAGGTTCTTACTGCTGGTGGGAGGGATGTGTGGTATGTGTGGTTGAGGGTACAAGTAGTACCCATTCAATGCTGATGGCATTTGAGTCTCTTTACGTATTAGTCAAGCTTGATGTGTAGTTTGCCAAATAACATACAGTCCTGACAAGGGTAGGTCTTACAGAGAAGATGATTAAAAAAAGGAAACGAGTTGCTGGTCAGAGAGCCTTGGGGAAGCTGCATCTGAAAAGAGATCTTTTCCTCTGTGAAGACAAGAGAAGTGGAGGAGGAGAGGTTGTCACAGCTGTAGCTTGGAGGGGAGGCCAGGGAGTGGATATGGCCAGCAGTTGCTCTGGTTGTTCTCCAGTTCTTCATGCTGACGGTGTTTGGGCACCTCTTCATCACGTGAGCCTCCAATGTTCAGTGAGCTGGTTTTGGAGTAGCCCTACCCGTTCCTGTGACGTGGAAGAAAACCTCTCAGAACACATGGTTCTTAGTTTGGTAGCTTGTAAACATAACAAAGTAGAAAAGGTCCAGGAAGCAACATAAACAGGAAAACAATACTTTGATAATGATTATGGGACTGCTTGCTTATGAACTGCATTAGTCACGTACACGTGGAGGCATTTTTTGTGATGCTTGGTGGGATATTTAGGATAAATCCATGTTTTCTTCACCTTGGTGAGGGTCAACTGGTATTCAGCTGTGACAAGGGAACTTACAGACTTTAATTTTCCAAGGGCTTATGGAAACTTAGGGCAGCTGCCACAATTTGGATCTTACTTTGCTTTTCTCTTCTTGCTAAAGCATTTCATAAGCAATCATGGTGGAAGTAGGCCTAGATTTAGAATGTATTCTTCTCCCCTATTTTCCCTTGTATATTCAAGAAATTTTTATCTGGTAAAATTTGCAAAACCAGGAAGGGGAAAGAAGAAAAGAGGTGTTTTAAAAAAACAAGGTGCAATTCTGACAGGAGTCAGTTTTTAATTATTAAATACTGAAAGGGAATTGATGGTAAGTTCTGAAGCTGTCAAAACATGTCAAATTGTTAAATGAGCGGAAAAAGGTTATTTTTCTGATTTTTATTTTTCTCTTAAAATGAAATTATATGGTAGGACAAGTTTATTTCAGGAGAAAATAATACATCCAAGCAAAGCCAAGCCATAAATTTTTTTTGTCTCAATTCTGAAACTAAATTCATGTATTGCTTAGTTTATAATACGTGGAACTATCTGGCCTTCAGCTGCTAAAGCCATGAGGTTGGGGCACATTTTTTCTCCAGACAGAACCTCTCACTCTAGAGAACTGAGAGCTTCTGAGGTTTTGGTTCATTGTCAAGATGGGAGGAACAGCAGAAGTACCACTGTGGATGAAGAGCATGATGCAAAGCATTGTCTGTCATTCACCTACTTGACATCATCCACAAGCTCTTCCTACCAACCCCAGGAGGCACAAAAATCCCTTTTAGTTTTTGGGAGACAGAGTGGACATTACATTATTCTCACATTATTAGCACATCTGAAGGGAACTGTAATGACTTAGCCTGAGGTCACTTTAGTGAATTCCCAGAATACAGAATGTCTGAGTGTTAAATGAGGAGAAATGGGTAAACTGAGAGTGCTTTCCTTTGTTCTTAAGAACAGCTGGCGATAGGAAATGTTCAACTCCTTGCAAGGAGAACCAAGATAAGAGTGCATCAAAGCCGTGATGCTGCTCTTGAAAAAGGGTCATCTTCAGTTTGTGAGCTTCGTACCAGACACACTAAAGGGGCCACAAAATCTTGTCTTGAAAATTTTACTGTCCATCAGTCACCCCACATGCTCCTCATTCCTGTTGGACAAAGCTTGTGAGGGTAACCTTTTGTGACAAAAAGATGGAGTTCGAGTGTCTGAGCTGCTTTCTAATACTGCCCATCTGTAGATCACCTAGGGACTGTAGAGAGCAAAATTTCTCCACTGGAGAACTAGATTCCAGGTGATGTTTTCTTTCTAGACCAATGACATGGCTGCATCTGGTGCTGACAGAAAGTTATGGCTTTATTATGCCTCTTTGAGATCAGTTGTTTAGAGCACAGAAGGATCTATTGTGTTTAGGTCCTTGTTTATTCATCAAGAAAAAGTCAGAAGGGCCAAGAGCCAAAGGCAGTGAAACAGTGGCAGTGGCCTCAAACAAGTCCCAGGCATGCTTGGCTGGTAGAGGGTCTGTAGTGGTGTCACCCAAATGTCATGTCATAAAGCTGCAGCATAGGACTTGCAGGTTTCCCCAGGTGTGCATGTGGTGGGTAGGATTTTACCAGCTGTGTCAGGCTTATACTGTGCCTTCTCAAATGAACTCTTTTCAACCAAAGAGGATACTTTGAAATATTTACCATCAGAGTAGTGGAACACTGGAACAGGTTGCCCAGGGAAGTAGTTGAGGCCCCATCCCTGGAGGTACTCAAGGTGAGGCTTGACAGGAATCTGGGCAGCCTGATCTAGTGGAGGATGTCCCAGCTGACTGCAGAGGGGGTTGGACTAGACGACCTTTGGAGGTTCCTTCCAACCCAGACCATTCTATGATTGTCCTGCTCTGCGAGTGGTAGAGTCAGGAGCTGTGGTTCTCCAAAAACACTGCCTTGTAATGGTGCTTTGTGGCTTGGACAGATCTGAAGGAGGGAGAGTTCTTTCCTTACTGTACCGTGATAGCAGTATGGATGAAGAGCTATGCAATTTATCCTCTTAGGTGCATCTCTGGATTTCTAGCTCACAGTTTATCAATACTGGGCCTTGCCTAATTAACCAAAACTAGTCCAATGCCCTGTAGGTAACCATCATCAATGTTAATTGCCACAGATTTAGGTCTCAATATATATAGTTTGGGTAGTGAGGGCAGGTCCTAATCTGGTCTGTCATATGTGAGGCTTCTTCTTTCTGGGAATTCAAAGGAAACAAGACAATGGGCTCTTTTAATTTGGCAGCTTTTATTTTTGTTTTTAACAAGCTGGCACAGAAGTAGTGAGTACTGTACAATCAATGTGGAGTGTCTTTTAAGAATCTTTCATGCCTGAATATACATCTGGAACTGTTTGCACTAACTAAAAGTAAAATAAATGCCACAGCGTATTATACCGTACTTTTTTTTTCTCTTTTCTTTTTTTCTTCATTTAAAAAAGGAAATTGAAAACACACCACCCCTAGAAATGCTTGACATTGAATTGGCTATTGAAATGGTATCAGTAAAGTATTTATATATTCCATATTTTGTTCCGTACATCAGCTCTCCTTGATACGTTAGGCTTGGCAGGGTGCCCTGGGAGCTGAAGTGTTGCCATGTATGGAAGCCCGCCTCATTTTAAACAGGGACTAAAATCTTTTAGGGTACAGGAAGTAAAGGAAATCAATTTGAATTGATGCACATCTCTCTTTTGCCCCTGCTCCTGCAAACTTTACTTTGTCTCTTCTCTGTTTGTCTTCACAAGCTGGCTGTGCTTATGGTAAATATCAGCGTTCACCTAAGAGCTAAATCTAGTGATAAAAATAACTTCCTACCATAAAAACTGAATGCAGGGCAAGAACGGTAGAGTTTCATGAACCAAGAAATCCACAGAAGAAATAATTCATAATTCCAAGTGGATTTTACAACATTCTGTAATTCAAAATGGAGCAAACTATAATATGTGGTAAAATCGCAGCTCCTCACTCTGTGCTGTAAAAGACATTCAAGAATGTATATGTCAAAATGCCTGGTTGGGGGTTTTTTAATTATTATTTTTATTTATTTATTTATTTGTTTGTTTGTTTTAAATAGAAAATATAATCCAAAGCAAATGCAACAGATCTCTGCATACTTGAAACATATTTTTTGAATTTATTCTAAGTCTCTGAGTGCACTGGAGGCTTGTGTGTATGGATTAGGACTAGGCCATTATTTCACCATCTATCTCCATCCTGAATTGATTGCAGCAAACACTGCAGAATGAGTTGCAGATGTTGCCTTTTCCCTCTGGTTTGGAAGACCTCTGGTTGCAGCCCCATTTGATCCAAACTGGGTTAAGTCTGTCACTGTTTAGAGGAATTTGGTGGAAGAAGTCTCTGCACCTGAAATGAGTTACTCTCTCTGTATACATAGCCTGTGCTATGAAATGTGTGATGCTGTGGGATACTGCTTTTATGAAACTTTCTGGTGTGTCCCTTCTAATTCCAGATTATTGCTCGAGATGTAAGAGTCTCACAAGAAAAAAAAGAACAAAATCAGAACTAGCTTTGCAAATGAGGAGTTTGGTTTGACACAAAAGCATAAACATGTTTTGTAATTCAAGAAATTAAGCAATTTTATCCTTAATGTTCTCTCAAATTTCAAGCAAAGTTTATTTTCCAGGTTCTTGTATTATAAAACTGGAACAAATATTCATGAAATGTTACACAGGCATGTTAAAAATAGATTTTTTTTTTCCTTTTTAGGGATTCTTTCTCCCCCTCCCAGACCCTCATCACCTGTGACTGCCTGGTTAGCAGACTATCCACAGAGTTTGCATGAAGAATGTCTCTACATGAAAGCCCTCATGAAATAACATGGTTTAGGGGAAATTTGGCTCATTAATACAATTTAAATACCAGCTTCCTTTTAGTTTTTATATCATCAGGCTGGTTTTCAGCAGTTAGAGTAAAAAATGTTGATTATTGGGTTTATCTTTTTGTTTTTAATTACAAGAAAAATGTAGAAGCTGGAATTTTAGGCTCAGTATCAGACACTACAAGCTTTGGGAGTTCAGATCACAAGTACTGGTAGTGCTTGTGGCTTTGCTTTGTGCTCCATCATCACTCCTGAGACATCTACTTTAAAACCGAGGTGCTGAGATTCTTTGTGGCTGTGGGTGGTGGGACAGCAGTGGGTGCAGAGCCCAAGTAGGCAACATGCAGCCACCCCCAGCTCCCTCAGGGGACAGGGAACCAGATGTAGAGGCAGGGAACGCATAAACAGTAGCAGTAAGAACAGAATGGCTTCTGCAGGAGTTTTGCTACTAAAGAGAGTGGAAAAATAGGATGGAAAGGCTCTTCTCCTAGTCAGTTTGGTGGAGGTAGTGTTTTCTAAACATGTAGAAGAGCTCTGTACTTCTTCAAAAGCCCCTTCTCAAGTCTCTCTACTCTGACAAAATAATTTTGTACCCTTGAGGCTTGAAAGGGTCTTTGTATCTCCTCAAAGAAGGCAGGGAACTTCGGGATAACCAGAGATAAATCTTCCTGCCTGTGATCACACAGTAGCAGAGAGGGGTTTAAGGCTCTGCACAGGGGAAAAAGGGGTTAAGCATAGTAAGCAGCCTGTAGAAGGAATTTTTCTACCCCTAAGAGATCCAAAGAAAGGTAACTAGGAAAATCAAGCTGAACGTCATAGATTTCTATGAGGAGAGCAGGAGTCTGTGGGTAATTTAAGCAGTCTGCAAACTGGGTGGCAGACACTGTTCAAGGGAGTGGAAACCTTTTGGATCACAGTAGAATGGCAATCTGAAATTGGAGGGCAAAACCAACACAGTATTTCCCACTACCAGGTTCAATTGAAGCAACAAAATATTGCCAACTTTTGGGGAAAGCCCTCCCCCTCCGATCTGAGCTTGTTTGTGATCAAACCTGAACTTTGAAATGCAGGAAAGGAGAGGAGCAGGAGCCGTGAGGTTGGTTACAGGCTCGGGATGGCTTTTAGTTATCATCCGCTGAATTGGATGATGCAGGCTGTGCCTGCTTGCTGTGAGCAGCAGACTGCTAGAGAAGTTCGATTTCTCTCACTCCTTCTTCCACCCACCTCCATCTCCTCTGTGCCTGTGTCTGCGTTCCCACATGCTTCAAATCTGTGTACCTGGACTGCCTTCCTTAACAGTTCAATGTGAGTGTTAGCAGAATGAAAACCAGATGGACCAGCAGTTCCCACTGTTATCTCCCCACCAGCTCTGGCAAGCCTCCCTTTCTCTCTCCTTTCTTGGCATGGCAGAAATATTTGCCTTTATTTAGGAGGGCTTGGGCTCACTGCTGTGCCTCTTTCCCTCTGTTGCAACATGAGCTGAAATCTATTTATTCCCTTGTTGCTGAGGTTGGTTGAGGTGAGTGCAAGATGAATTCAGCTATTAAGGAAGCAATTAACATTTCAGGATGAGTTTTCATAGTATTTTATATTAAATGAATGGCTTGTTGAAGGTATAGGTTGAGCTGGTTTAGTATAGTGATGTGGAAAGGATATTTGTACATAACATGTTTAAAAATGGCTTTTGTTTTCTAGCCTGTAGTAATTTACTGCTGCTTGGTTTGCAAATCAAACCTCACCTGTCTGTCTAGCAGCTCTAATATTTAGGCTAATGATTTTGGATGCTGTTCCCCACACTACTGAGGTTTGCTAACCTTAGGTCAACGCTACAGACCCTATAATCCTGCGTCTGTCTTCCCTCATTGTGTTCTGGGGGTGTTTTGCTGCTCGTCTTCCCAAAACTTGTCTCTAAATGCTATATGAGATGACTCCCTGAGAACTGAAGCATCATCTGTAGCAATTCTACAAAGGGTGAAGATGGCTTCTATAATTGCAGTACCTGACACCCTGTGTCTCTGCGTCTTCCTCAGTTTAGGCAACTCAAAATTGGTATCTATTGTGTGTTGTTTATTTTTGCTGGGTTGTTTTTTGTTTCTTTTGTTTAAGCTCTCTGATAAAATTAAGCATTTTGAGCCTCTTTTAAACATATCCTTTGTTAAATGTGTGCATTGAATTTAATTTCTCTTGGTGTCTCTCAGGGCAAATTGCACCTTTTTCTTTTGTTGTTGTTGTTTGAAGAAAAGTATGTCATAAAGTGGAGTGACAGCGTGATGGACTTCGCTAGTGTCTTGAATTCCAACCAGAGGCTGTCACCCATTAGCAGTCACACTTGCTTTGCAAGATAGTTTAGTGGAGCTCAGGAAGACTTGTGTAGAACAGTTTATAAAACAAATACCCCCAACCCCCCAAAGAAGGGATGGAAAAATTTAACTTATGCCTATTAAAAGCTAAAGTTGATCTTACTCATCTTTACTCAAGATGGCTTTCTAAACTTCTGGCATGAGTAAGGAAGCCTACATTTTGCTTTCAATTAGCAAATGCTGTTATGTTTTGCCCATTTTTGATAAATGAAACATAAGGGTTTGGATGGCTTTTCTAAAATTTTAACATAGAGAGTTCCAAAAAGATACTGTAAAAAGAAGATACTCCTATAGCTTCCATATCAAATATAGAACATATTTTGCATATTAGCTCTCTAGTTGCAATAGAACGGTTAGATTTTCTGCCTAGTTTTGTCTTTTGTGTGGTTGGTTTTCTTGGAGAGATATGTTTCTACTTAATCTTGCAGGTTCTGAACACTGAAGTTGATCTCAATGTACAAACTTAGATGCTTATTAAAAAACAATGATCTGTGTGTTGTGTGACAATTGATCTACCAGGTTGTGTTTATTTTTCTGATGAATGTAAGAATATCCAGGATCAGGGTGGCAAAGTGATCCAGGAGGCACATGGTATTTAACATGTCTCTCCATGAGTACAAAGAGAAGCAATGGAGAGGGCAGCAGATGTTACAAAGAGCAGACATGAAGAAAGCTGGCTTCAACCAGTATCTCCCTCAAAATCCCACCTGTGTTAAAGAGCTTCAGATTGTAATTCTTGTCTCTTTGTCTGTTTTTCACTCCTGGCTAATATGAGAGCCTTGAAGGGAAGTGGCATTATTGCAGCTCCAGGAGTGCTTGGGAGGTAGCATCTGCATACACTAGAAATAAAGACAAAAGATAATGCAGCACCGCTACAAATGAGATCTTACCATCTGTGTTACACCTCCTTAAGTAAGGTTCAGGTGATGTAATTTGGGAAGAGCACACTGGAGTAGATAATCAGGTGTAATCTTTGGCAGCAGATGCTGAAATAGCTCACCTTTTGCATTAGCTTGTAAGTTTTTGTCAGAGGGGGTGTGCTGGGGAAATAAACCGGTGTGTTCCTGTGGTGTGTGTTGCAGATCGCACTGAGAAGCATTCCACAATGCCAGACTCACCTGTGGATGTGAAGACACAATCCAGGCTGACGCCTCCAACCATGCCACCTCCTCCCACTGCCCAAGGAGCTCCAAGAACCAGTTCATTCACGCCCACAACGTGTAATTAGACTTTATTTTCTTCCTTTTCTTCCATACTATTTTTATGCTGTATGCAAGAATCATAGAATCATAGAATCAAGAAGGCTGGAAGAGACCTCAAAGATCATCGAGTCCAACCTGTCACCCTAAACCTCATGACTATCTAAACCATGGCACCAAGTGCCACGTCCAATCCCCTCTTGAACACCTCCAGGGATGGTGACTCCACCACCTCCCTGGGCAGCCCATTCCAATGGCCAACCACTCTCTCTGTGAAGAACTTTCTCCTCACCTCCAGCCTAAACCTCCCCTGGCACAGCTTGAGACTGTGTCCTCTTGTTCTGGTGCTGGTTGCCTGGGAGAAGAGACCAATCCCCTCCTGGCTACAACCTCCCTTCAGGTAGTTGTAGACAGCAATGAGGTCACCCCTGAGCCTCCTCTTCTCCAGGCTAAACACCCCCAGCTCCCTCAGCCTCTCCTCACAGGGCTGTGCTCAAGGCCTCTCCCCAGCCTCGTTGCCCTTCTCTGGACATGCTCCAGCAATTCAACATCTTTCCTAAACTGAGGAGCCCAGAACTGGACACAGTACTCAAGGTGTGGCCTAACCAGTGCTGTGTACAGGGGTACAATGACCTCCCTGCTCCTGCTGGCCAAACTATTCCTGATGCAGGCCAGGATGCCATTGGCTCTCTTGGCCACCTGGGCACACTGCTGGCTCATGTTCAGGCGGCTGTCAACCAGTACCCCCAGGTCCCTTTCCACCTGGCTGCTCTCCAAATATGTGAAGGGAAACCTGCATGACATGGCGGGACCAGCGTTTAGGTGTGCTGCAATAATTAAGCAAAGCTAAGATCACCATCCTCAAGGTATTGAGACACTCAGTTCAGAGTCGTGCTGTTACTTCATTGTCAACTTGGATGCAGTGTCAAAGAACAGCAAGAGCTGGTTTGTCAGGTACTTATGCTCAGATCAGCCCTTCTGTTTTTGAACACCTGGAGGTGTTCACAAAAAGCTTGGCTGTGGCACTTGGAGCTGTGGTTTAGTTGTCAGGAGGTGTTAGGTATTAGGTAATAGGTTGGACTTGATGATCTCTCAGGTATTTTCCAACCTGGTTGACTCTGTGATTCTGAGAAGTATAGAAAACCTCTCTTTTATGCCATTCTGTTGTTATCAAGTTTGTTTCTGTATAGAAGCTCAGGACTTTTGCTTCTTTTTAAAGGGGTAGTTAATAAAGAAAATACTTGTCTTCATCCCACTTATGACTGAACAATTCTGACTTAAATCCTATGTAATGACTAGTTAATAATGATACCAAACAAAAAAAAACAAAGGTCCTTTATTGTTTTATCTAGAGATTTCTACTCTGTGGCCACTTCTTTAAATCACTTGGGGCTGCATCTCTGTCTCAGTTTAGTGATAGAAACATGCAAGAAACTTTGCTGGTCTTGACGGAGTTACTTTGCATTCCTATCAGTGTAACTGCGATTTGAATCTGGCATGTTGTCTGGACTATCCTTTTCACAGTCGTGAAATGAGCCACATTTCTTTTACCAAGATTTAGCTGCAAAATTTTTTGGTCTCTTTTATACTGCCTTGCAATAGTATAAACATGAGAGTGTGTTTACATTTCACATTTTAAATAAAACATTTTTAGAACAGTAGAATACATATGCCTAAACAGAATGAAGGCAGTATCTTCTATTTGTCTTGCCTATGTCTCTTTAGTCCTTTTCTGTGTTAAATGCCTTATTTAAAATTCACCTCTATGCAGAAGGCCAGCTGGAGGCCTTTATGCTACTTATCCCACGGAACCCTGTCCTTACATCCAACTTCAACAGTGAGGAGGCTTTGTGCCAGTTCTTCACATAAACTCAGATTTAACCCAGTGACCCTGATCCTGCGAAAATTTGTCTGGTTTGCTTAACTCCAGCACCTGAACATCCTAGGAGCTGCTCTGGTCTAAAGTTAAATTATTTCTAGGTTTTTGCAGGAGAGAGGGCTCTTACAGATGAAGCTTTTCAGTGTGATGTACTTTCAACAGTTTAGAATAATCTTTGGCAATCAAAAAAGGTGTAGAAGCATAGAATGGTTTGGGTTGGAAGAAACATCCAAGGGTTGTCTAGTCCAGTCCCTCTGGTCTGAGCAGGGACATCCTCCATTAGATCAGGTTGCCCAGAGCATTGTGGAGCTTGAACTCGAATACCTCCAGGGATGGGGCCTCAACCACTTCCTTGGGCAACCTGTTGCAGTGTTCCTCCACCCTCATGGTAAAGAACTTGTTGCTGACATCCAACCTACATCTGCTCTTCTCTAATTTCAAACCATTGCCCCATGTCCTTTGTAAACAGTCCCTTTCCAGCCTTCTTCTAGGCCCCCTTCTGGTACCGGCAGGCTTCTTGTCTTCAGTCACTCTTACAGCCCTCAGCCTGCTCACAAGTGTTTCAAATGTCTGCTTGTTTGATTATGTTCAGCACTTTGGGAAGGTGTGTGAACCATAGGTGGATGTTTGGGCTGTTTATATGAAGACTTATATGAAGTCTTAATTTTATCTTGCCTTTTACCCTTCTCAGTCTTAGGAGTTTGGCCTTAGTGCATCCAGCTTATGTAGAGCAGAGAGTCACTTCTCTTCGAGTGTCTGCTGCAGTTATTACTACTACAGCAGGAATGGTTGTTGCCCAGAAAGATCATACTTGTTTTCTGGTCAAGAGTACGCTTGTCTTCGCTGGTCTAGACTATTACACTTGACATGTTTTAGTTTGACATTTCCGATGCTCCTTTCTGCTCTATTAATAACTGCCATGGTTTTTTTTCAGAAGTTACGTGGATATTTGCCAGCTAGCAAATTCAGACACCATAAAGAAAGAGAAAAAATCATTAGTATGGGGTGAGCTATTTAAAAAAAAGTTCTAGAGAAGGTGCATTTGGGGACTATTTCTATATTCCTTTTGTTGTTTTACCAGCCTTCCTCCCCATATCTGTCCTAGGTAATGAACTCTGCTGTTCTGTGCTTTATTGATCATAGCCCCAGGACTCTCTGGCTACAGCAGCCTTTTTACTGGTGAATGAGTTGTTGGGTGGTGTCAGGCCAGAGCAGGGCATTTCTTATTCTTCACAGTCATCACTTGCTAAGTTCATGGCATGGTGATTTTTGACTCTGCAAGTTCCTTGCAATCATGATGTATTTGTTTACTCAGACATCTCACTCTGCTGCAGCACTCAGAGAGCATGGCTTGGAGCTGCACGTGGAGCTGAACTTGCTGAGGCCAGCTTCTTTCTCTTTCTGCTTTTCTCCACTTGTTCTCCCTAGCCCACACAACTAGAGTAGGCAACAAAAAACTAGGATAAAACACCAGCAGAAACTAAATAATCATTCAGAAAGCTTTTATTGTAGTACTTCCAGAAGTGCAATTCAGTCACGAAGGAAAAAGCTCATAATAGTAATAGTTGTCCACCTTTAAAAAGGACTTGCTCTCCAAAAATAAGGGTGACTGATGGGAGAATGTGACAAAGTGAAAGAGCTGTTTGGCTTCAGAAAGGCTGGTCATTAATAAACATTGAAAGTTCTTGAAGTTGTTATCTTGTCGTTGTTATGCTTTTGAGTAGGAAGCAGCTCAGAGGAGTACTCCTGTGCATCTTTGATCGGGGACAAATTCTTGATGGGTTTTTTGTGATGGATTCTGAGTGACTTCCAAAAAAAAAGAAATCAGCCAGTGTCTCCAGGGTAATGGCCAGCTGAGCATGGCTGCTGGAGTTGCTTTGCTGCATGCCTGCACCTGCCACTACATTGGCACATTCATATTTCTAGGGAGCTGTCCTTTTTTCTTGCCATTCCCTGGCATTCTGGTGTGCCAGATTCAAACAACCTCAACAGAGGGTGTTTGACTGTTGCTGTTCCAAGTAACCTGGGTGGAAAAGGATGTCCTCAGTTTGATTCTTTGCTCTCTTCTGGAGTGTGGATAAGAAGGAAGCTGAAATTGCTGCCAAAACTCTGTTGATGTCTTCAATATGTCTGCATGAATCTCGTTGCCATAAATTTAGAAAACTTAAAGTACTAAGTGGTTATTCTCACAGCAACCTTGAAACAGGAGGACAGTGGTTCCTTTTCATTTTTAGAGATATGATACTGGCACATGAAAGCTGAGTGATTTGCTCTCGGTGCCTAAGAAGTCTTCTGAAGTCTAGCTTCATGCCCTAGCTGCAAGGCCACAGTGAGCATGGCAGCATTTGTTACCTGCACAAACCGCCTTGTGCACTCCATATGTTAGCAGTTAGGAAGTGTGTATCGGCAAAAATAACCTTCTCTTTGGGTGGTGTAAGGTTGAAACGTGAAAGTCCTGTTTTATAAACACAGCTGTCAGTTGTGTGTACAAATCACAAGTAAAATTATTCAGAGATAAACTGAGGCTTCGTGAAATATGTCTGCACGTTTTTTTTTCCTACCTCCAAGAGCAATTTTTTTGGTCTTTAGTCATACATGCACTCATGCTCTTTCCCTGTTTCCTTCTCTCTTTTTAAAACCCTCTGACAAAAGGGTGATATTCAAATGATACTTTTCAGGTCTGGGAGAATTTTGAGGGGGCTGTGTGAGAGGCAGCTGCTGTTGCTTCCAATCCATGCACCTTTCAGTACCAGCTACAGGGAATACACATAAACTGCAGAATGTCACTCTGTCAAAAGGCTAATTATCTTTGATTGTGCAACTTAATTAATTTTGAGGTCAAGCACAGAAAACATAAGCTGATGAATTTTCTCCTCTGTCTTCTTTCTCTCTCCTTCTTTCTTCCCCCCCTCTATTTTATCCTCCCTTCTCTTTTTTTCTTTCAGTAACTAATGGCACTAGCCATTCACCAACAGCGTTAAACGGAGCTCCATCTCCTCCTAATGGCTTTAGCAATGGGCCATCCTCTTCCTCTTCCTCTTCTCTGGCTAACCAGCAGTTACCGCCAGCTTGTGGAGCTAGGCAACTCAGCAAACTGAAGAGATTCCTTACAACCTTACAGCAGTTTGGCAATGACATTTCACCAGAGATTGGGGAGAGAGTGCGTACCCTTGTGCTAGGACTTGTGGTAAGCAAAACTCCAATGCTATAATAACTGTGATCTTTTTCTCTCCTTTTCCCTCTTTTATGCTTGATGTGTTTATTATATAAAAGAGTGGGTCAGATATATCTTACCTCCAGGATACCAAACATGCAAGAATGGAGTGCTGGCTCTTGCTGCCGAACCTAACATAAGTAACTTGCCTAGCTTCCCACGAGTGGCAGCTATTCCTAACCAGGTACAGACTCCATTCTTTTGCCAGTACAATATTATGCTGTGATGGTGTAAAAGAGTTTTCATTCTATACTGGCAGCACCCCTAATGTAGACATGTTTTGAGTTATATAATGTAGTAAAATATGGTTTGGCTTGCCTAGTTTATTTGGCTGGGGAAGGGAGAGCTCACTACATACAGAGTAGCAGAATACTGGTTAAAAGGATGAGCTGAATGAATGCTTGAGCTGTGGTGACATGGTGGAAAGCCTTTGCTGAGTATCCCTTGAACCTGACCATGAGAGACCTGACAGTGCATTGTTGCTACTTATAAATGAATTTGTCTTTATGTGATTGTATGGCTGAATGAAAATTTCAGCTTGTTCTTGCTTATATCTGTCAAGTTGGGCACCTATTTCACAGACAAACTGTTGTGAATCTGGCCCAGCATTCTTTTATTCCCAGTAAAATCCTTTCTGAGCCAGACGTTGTTGTCACCCATGTATCTCCTTCAGCAATAATTAGATGTAGCAGGGAAAATGCTGCTGCACTGCTCTAATTTACATCTGCTCTGAGCAGCTGCAGTTGCTATTAACTTCATTTGGAGCAGAGTGCCAACACTGTTTAGTAGCCGGGCTCAGGTGTCCTTCACTTACAGCTTTCCAAAACCCTACCTAGCAGCACTGGGTGCCCCTTCACTTGAGTCTGTGTCAAAATGAAGTACAGTGTAGACAGCATAGTTTCAGTGAGGCCCATTCTACATTTGCTTCCATATCCAAACTCCCTGTTGAATGCTGCTTTTTCTTGCCACATGGTGCTCTGTGGAAAGGGGAACTAGTAAAGGAACTAAAGACAGCTTTGGGAGCAGCTACCTGCCCATGACTGTCAGATCAAAAGTGCTTGCCCTAGGTTAATTGCAGGGGATGTCAACCTTCATCTGAGCTCTGAGGAGCAAATTAGGATCTTCTCTTGGGGGATATCCACATACTATGTCATTGGTCAACCCTGTGCAGCATGTGGCCTTCATGTTTATGCTCTCAGCATAGCTTAGAACAGAATAAACAATCCTCTTTATAAGTACAAGAGGTAAAGTACAGTTTTCCTCCTCAAACAATGAGGAATGTGCCTTGAAAAAATGTGATTTGTGTGTGTGTGGTAATTATCACCTCTGCTTTGGGAACAGAATTACGAGACTCCAAAAGCAAATGTTTAAAAAAAATATATTTAGAAAAACAGCTTTAACTGATGTTTGAAATGTGAATGCATTTCCATGCCTAGCACCTGAGAGCTTAAACTCTACTCTAATCAACAGTCTGAGAGGCTGGTGATTTCCTGTGAGTGTTTAATAAGGTAATAATTTAATATGTAGCATGCTTTTCTTTATCCTCTTATCAATATCAGGAATGAGTTATTAAGCAATTTCAGGAGTCCTTTGGTTACTGTTTCTCTTGTTAAGTGTTTTCATTATTTTGTCACCAAGACATAATTTTTTTTTCTCAACAGAATTCTACTTTGACAATTGAAGAATTTCATTCCAAACTGCAAGAAGCTACTAACTTCCCACTGCGACCTTTTGTCATCCCATTTTTAAAGGTATTGCACAGTTCAGTGATCTGGAAAGTATTTCAAACCATATTGTTGCTAGCTCACAGATGCATGTTACAGTTTTTCTTCTTAAGAGAGTCAGGAAATAAATAACATTTAAGGGTTTCTTTCCATATCTTAGTGCATGGCACTACATTTGAGTGTATGGTTTAGGAACGCTTTCTGGCTGTTCACAGGAACTGTTGGTTCCCTAATTCTATAATCACTGATGTTTGTTTTATGTTTTCATTTTCTAGGCATGGAAGCTTTTACAAGCTAAATCTTGGGACTTGGTTATAAATATAATAATGCCATGTGTTACAAAAAGCTAGAGCTTGCAAATTTTGTGTGAGTCAGAGGATGGGGCATTGGGAACTCCTGCTAGCAGCCCTTTCCTAGAGTGCTGCTGATCATCAGCACATGATGAGACTGGGACACTGCCATATAAGAAAGGGACTAGTCATTCCTTCTGGTTCCAGCCACCAGTACAGATGTGGTGACTTAAGAAGACTGGTGACTGTGTCCACTGATTTATGCTCATGCACCCTTTATTAGAAAATAAAGATAAAATCTTATCCAAGAGACCTTTAATAAAAGACAACACAGGATGTGCAAAATATGAATCAGGGAAGCAAAATCTTCTTTGAAGTCAGGAAGTTGTTCTGCCTCTCACCTGTCAGTAACTACTTCCTCTGAACTACCATGGTCTCTGAACAACCTGTGCTGCCTTCTCAAAGCATGTTGTATTCTGTTTTGGTTTTGCTGTGGAGATGAGTTTTCTGAGATTAGGTATTTATTGTTCTCTCCCCACCTCATTGTCAGTATGTGGGTGGACATTCTGCTTTATTTCAATTAATATCTGTATAAGTGTTCATAGCTATATACAGAGATGATCCAGAGGGCTGAAGCACTGTGAGGACAGGCTGGGAGAGTTGGGACTGTTCAGCCTCAAGAAGAGAAGGCTCCAAGAAGACCTTAGAGTAGCCTTCCAATACCTGAAGGGAGCTACAGGAGATCTGGGAAGGGATTTTTTGTAAGGGCTTATAGTGACAGG